>NW_009695135.1:0-4406 GCF_000703405.1 Apaloderma vittatum | reverse complement strand
TTAAAGATACGCTAGAAATAGAAGACCTCATCAAGCAGAATCTCAGGATTACTTTTTTTTTTTTCCCATTTACATGATATTCTAGTTCCTTCCAAATGCTAATTGTAATCCTTTCTTGGTTTCATTTTTACATTCACTGTACTTTTCTCTAGTCAGTATTTTGTTCTGGAAGTTTCTACTGCAAAATAATATCTTCTTTTTTCTACATATTTTATTAAGGAAAAGGTATGTGGTTTAATATAATAGTTTCAGTTATAAAGTAATTAGTACAATAGTATTTCAAAGAATACATGCATGGGGGAATATGATTAAATGTATAATCTTCTAAGAGAGAAACTTGCATGCAGAAAGTATATTATAGAATTAGATTTCATTTGCATACCTGACCTAATTAGGAGTCACTATGTGATTGCAGTGTCTCCAGCATGAGAGTCACTGAGTGGGAAGGTATTTTGGATGAGACACATCTATTCACCAAGTTAGGCTACAGGTTTATCTCTGTCCCTGAGATCGGCAACACCATTGCCAATTAGTACTGTAATATCTAGCCAAGTCAGATATGGCAATGCACTCTCTGGGCAATGCACTCTCTGAGCCCACGCCCAGTGGTGTGAAACAAGGTTGGGTTCTCGCACCAACTTTATTCACAATCTTCTTCAGCATGATGCTCCAAAGGGCCACGGCAGACCTCGATGAAGATAACAGCATTTATACCCATTATCGTACCAATGGTAACCTATTCAACCTAAGGCGACTGAAGGCCCACACTAAGACCCCAAATCATCTTGTCCACGAGTTGCTTTGTGCTGATGATGCCGCCCTGGTTGCTCACACAGAAGCAGCTCTGCAGGGCTTAATATCCTACTTTGCAGAGGCTGCTGAGATTTTTGGGCTGCAAGTCAGCTTGAAGAAGACAGAAGTTCTTTACCAGCCTGCACCACAGGAAGTCTCCCATCATCCCCACATCCCCATAAGCAAATCACAGCTTAAGTCAGTCCAGCAGTTCAACTATCTAGGAACCATCATTTCCTCGGATGGTAAGATTGACAAAGAGATACACAACAGGTTAGCAAAAGCATACAGAGGTTTTGGAAAAACTCCATAGAAGAGTCTGGTGCAATAAACACCTGAAGAGACCTTCCCATATCTTTGTTTGCAAAGCCTAGCCATGATGATGATAATGATCTGACTACTGGCTCCATGATGGCTTTGTTTAAGTTATAAATTAAGGTTAGAATTCAACATACAATACATAGCTTTGGCTAACCATGGGAGATTAATATAAACTGCCCTTTTTCCACCATCTGCAGTCATGATTGGGCCCCTTGAAACATCTGATTCTTTTGGTATTTTTGAGGGGATTTGTTTCTTTGTTTGTTTAGGTCTCTTCTTTTTGGTCATAGTAATAAACTTTTTTTTCTTTTTTGTTTCTTTTTTTTTTTCCCCTGGAAACAATCTTTGTAACTGTTGCCACTTCATTGTCCTAAAAATAATTTTTTGGAGCTTGTGAATTTATGATACAAGTTATGAATAGACATCATAGCAACACTGAAGCAGGAATTTTGTGAAGTTTGCCCGCTGTGTGTGTTACTGCACTTTTGTGTTCATCCTATCAGAGTCTGGACAGGTCAAATAGAATAAAACTATGGACTTAAGGGCAGAAAATTGGGCAGCAGTCAAAAAACATTGAATTTAACGCATAATGGATGCAGTGCACTGACAGCAATCTGTCAGCTGCGGTCCTTGCTGGAGGCTTGGTAAGTATTACCAGAAATTCTGAGTAGTGTTAGAGACTGAAAATCTGACTGCAAATAGGAACAGTGAATTCACTGAGGAAGTCGATATGGTTTGGTAGCATTTTCTTAAGCTATCGGTCTTCCAGGCCTCTCGAGCTGTGTGAGAGGTTCAGCTGCTCATCCTCACCAGATACAAGAACCTCTGCCAGCGAAAGAGCTGCTTTGGACTCTGAGGGTTAATATTACTACAAAATCACCTCTTGCAACCAAGTTACTTGTCATTTACTCTACAGAATGGACAGGAGTCAATAATCTTTTAGAAGGGCAAATTATAAACTGTGCTTTCTATTACTGTATTGTTCTTAAGGTTTTGTGTATTATTTTCCTAAGGCTAAGGATTACTTTCTGTATGCCTTTGAAAATTATTATTGGTGTATTACAGAGGTAATGTCTTTAGTTGTAAACTTAATAGTTTTCCAATTACTGGTTTAGAGACTGAAGGCAAAACAAAAGAGTGCAAAGAAGAATGATTTAATAATTACTTTTTTTAACTGGAGCAGCAATATTACATGCCAAATACTAATAAAATCAAATAAAAGAATCAAATAAAAGTAAAAATTTCAAATATATTCAATAGCAAAGAAGAAGAAATACTTATTAAATATAGACTTTAAAGATCATATTAGCAATGTCAAATTATCATGTTAATTCAGAATTATTCTCCTATACTACACCATGTCATGGTCCTGATCATAGAATCATAGAATGGCCTAGGCTGGAAGGGACCTTAGAGATCATTTTAATCCAGCCTCCCTGTCACCAGGGACGCCACCTCTCAAATAGAGCAGGCAACACATGGGAACCGAACGGGAATCGAACCCGTGACCTTGGTGTTGTAAGCACCACACTCAACTAACTGAGCTAACTGGCCCCCTATGGCACGTCTGGACCTGTCTGTCGCTGCCCAGTCTTGTTGAGGCTTCCCCTACCCTGCCCACGGCCCAAGACCCCGTGTCTCCCCTCTGAGGCCCCACCCATCATCCCATATCTCATCCCCAAGGAGGCAGGTGTCTGATGCTGAGGGCTGCCCCAGTGACTCTGGCTGCCTTGCTCATGGGACAGATCCTGGCTGCTAGGCCCTACCCTGCCATCTCCTCAAGGAGAAGCTTTGCTGATGGTCCTGGTCCCAGCAAGCTGCAGCCTACAGGATATCCTAACACACCATTTGTGTGCCAAGATACAGGCCTGTGTGTAGGAAAGATATAGCATGGGATTTTGGGGGACCCATACTACCACTCATTGCTTGTAATTTTGATACTGGGCAGAAGAAAAGAAACACATCATCCAAAGATTTTCTGATAACCAGGCTAAACAATAGTTAGTAAAAGGTTTACTACCTCAGCTAATACTGTAGAGAATCTACCATTTATCTTCCCCTTGACCTCATGTGGGGTCCCATTGTTGCTGACCAGCCATCTGTGTCTGGTGCACGGCAGGGAGAAAGCAGCAGCCCAGGTTCTCACCGGTAGGAATTCTCATGGTGTTGATGGCGATGCTTCTCAGTTACATTTACCTGGGGAAGGTTTTGCTCCATTTTCTGTAAAAGTTCGCTCACTTACTATCATTAGTCCATGATATGATACTACACTCAAGCATCATCATAGTCTGCAAAAGGCTTGCTGTAAGATACTTCCTTTTCTACCAGTCATTAGCTAAAGTTAAATGCTAAATTATACAATTTTTATTACATGTACGATAGATGTTTGGTTATTAGTTACTCTGTGTAGTAAGACTTTTCATATTGATGCATGTTCTTAGGCCATATATCTTTGTGTCTAAGTAAAGATATTTTGTTGGATAATTATATCAGTTTATCAGTGTTTTGACTGAAGTAAAACTCGAGTTAAAAGGAGTCTCTTGGACAGTTATTCCTGGCCTATGTCACTCCCTTGCTCCCTTGTTTAATGTAGGCCTGATATAAAGTCCAAAATCACCTGTGATGAGATTCCCATTACCTTGAATGGAAATGAAATGGATGTCTATCTTTTTCTTTCAGAAAATTTGTAGTTTTGAACCATTGCTCAAGGCCCGTTGAAGTCTGTGAGACTCCTCACAAATTGATTTACTGTTGCGTAAGCATTTAACTGCCAAAGCCACTACACTTCATTTTCTGATTGATGTAAACCAGCAGTGGAATAGTACATCCATTTATTTTTTGTTGTATACAAGAATACAGACATCCCCTGAGTATTTTAGTCTCATATATACAAATTACACAGCTCCCCAGAGTACTATTCTCTCTCGACTGGAGCTACTTTCCTTGGGCAAGGAGAAAAAAATAAGTGAAAGCAAGAACCTATTTTCTTGCAGGGAATTGGATGTTAAGCCTCAGCTCTTTTGCTTTCTTATTCAGTGGATTTCAGCCAGTAATTTCATGTGAGGCAGACAGAACTTGAGATAGGATGGAAGAATTTAATATCTGTCCCTCAACCAGGAACAATAAATACATGAGTCTTACAGTTTTTTCACAGTCTCTCCAGGAATAGAAAATATTAGGCATTACTCTTTGTTCTCAACCATTCTTAAAGTTACTAAGAAATCATGATAATTTACTTAAGTTTAGAACCTGCTAAATCTCTTGATATATATCAGAATAATATATATTAGAAA
>NW_009695134.1:0-49673 GCF_000703405.1 Apaloderma vittatum | reverse complement strand
CCCGGTAATTTTCCACAAGGGGTAAACAACGCAATGCGGTGGGAACTTGACTGTATAAAAAGCCATCACCCCGGGCAGTTGGGCACTTTTTGCCCACCACAAGAAGATGGCTGTGTGTGCCATGGTCATCGCTGGATCCAAAGGTGGTGATATTTTCTTTTCCTATCACTTGCCTTGCTAGAAAACTTTCCTCACTTTCCTAGGCTATCTTATGGCAAGGCCAGTTCTTTTGCTTGATAATGGCTCTTTGTGGTGAGGCATGTTGATTGCGCTAAGTGGACGATTGAAACACATCAACGTTAGTTCTTTCTTGATTGATAAATAAAACTGGTGTTAGGATCCTTGGTATGATTCACCTTAATCCTGGCCTGGGAATCAGCGAACCTGAGTCATCATCCCTAAAGCTCAAAACAAGACAAACAGGTCATGAATATGCTGATATGCATAGGAAAGTACTTCCTCATGACTTACCTGCTTCTAATAGCACTCTGCCAGTGCTAATCAGCTGTTTTGAAAACAAATAACTCAATTTTTAGTATTGTTAAATTAGCTGAATGGGAATGCTCAGCTTGTACTGAATGTTAATTAGTAACTACCAGCTTTTTCACATGTGGATATAGCTGGCTGTTTGAGCAAACGTCGTTCTAGCATTTTCCAATTTATGACTCTTACTTCGAAATGCAAATGACAATTTGGTTCATGGTAGGGGGTAGGACTAGATGATTTTTCAAGGTCCCTTTCAACCCAAAACATTCCACGACTCTATGATTCTGTGTTATTTTCACTTGTTTTGTATGTGTGTTTAACATCTATATAGTATACATGACGAAGACTTAGGCATCCAAATACTAGTATTACTATTTCTTTAAACTGCAAATACCATGACTGTTTTTTAAAAAATGTCATGGGTTTTGGTTTATTGTTTATTTTTTTTTAATCCAATACTGTCTTAAAAAAGCTAATTGCTTTGGAAAGCTTTGTTGATGCCAAAGCTTAGCCTGCTATTGCCAAAACCCTATATGCTGTTAGAAGTGGTATAAGTCACTAATCACATAAATTATATTGACAAATACTGTCACCAGATTGCTATGACTTCTGGTTCCATACAGCAGGAAGGTTGACAATTGGATGAATTGCTAAGCCTCAATACTCATGGCAACATTGGTATATGAGATTTCTTCTGCTGTTTGGAAGTATTTTTTCTGGAAGTGAGGACCCTCAATGTGGGATATGAAATACTACAAATGCAGACATATGAGATGTTAGCAGAAAAAATTCTCAATTTCTAGCCTCATACCTGGTTGTGAAGAGAAGGTACATTGGCACTCAATGACTATTATTCACAGTGTAAGCAGTATTCTTTAGATTTTCACCTACCTTTTCTATTTGACTTCACTGAGAAAAAGATGAACCAGTAGTAAAAAACCATATTTATGTCATCCTGAGCCTGGGTGCTCTCCTTATGTGACCCATTTTCATTTTTCTCCAGATGTAAACAAAATAAGAGATTGCACTGAATCACAGAGTCCCCTAGAAAACCACGGGGTCCCTCAATAATTTACTGCTTGAAAAGCTACTTTTTGTCTTTTTTTGTCTCACATGATGTCCTAAAGTCTGAAACCACTGTTTTCTGTATTTCAAATGCTGCCTTTAACTTAAGTGCAAATGCAAGTAACTTGCCGTAGATCCATGCAGTGGTGAATCTGTAGGTACTTCAAACAGACCTGGATGAGCTGCACAGAGTGTACTACCTAAGATCAAGCAGAGACTTAGCATCTGTGACCTGAAATGAGATAGAGAAGTCACATCAACAAGCCTGAGGGAATCACACAAACTGGCTTACAAATGGGTAACAAACCCAGCACTTCTGAACAAGGGTGAGAGAATATACAAACTACAGGAATATCTAGAAACACAAAAGATTCATCATGAAGACAAAGAAATAACTTCTGTTATGAAAAATGAATTATATCAAAAGCAGCCACAATACAATGCAGAGGGTGTTTCCATGGAAGCAGTTTCCCACATGACAGCAAGATCAGCAACAGGTGTTGCAGAAAGATACAGGGAGGAGAAATGTCACCAGGTAAAGTCTAAATGTCACTCTGGTTTATAAAACAATGTATATAAGCATTTAAACTGGCCACATATGTTTTCCTTGGAAGAGAAACTTAATTATTTCCTATCCAGACTATATCTGTATACATATCGCATGAATGCAAAAAATTCAGTGTTTGTTAAATGTGAACAAAAAAATTGCAAGTGTTTGTCTTTATCTTGCTTAGTAACTAGTTTGCAAAGTAATTTGCAATCATTTCTGCTGAATCTCCAGAGATATACAGTCTAATAAATAGAATAAAAAGTAGTGGTTTATGTACAGAGGTATCTTCCTAGGAGACAGAAGATTAAAGGGGGTTCCACTATCAATCTTCAAACACATGGCCCATGAAATATCCCAACTACTTAGATTTAGGACTAATTCGGGAAGAAAAAGAAGAGGACAAGTATTAAAGCTGTAAACCAGGAAATTATTCAGATAGTATACATGCTAATTGAAAGTGAAAAAAATTATTAACATCACTGACACTGACAGTATGAAACATAAGAATAATGCAAGTGCATTATTAATAGCTTATGATGAGCCATCAGATGAGCTAGCAATTCAATTAGCTGATGCTTACATTTTCTGCAGTCTTGACCCCAGAATAGAGCATGAGCTGAGGCAGTTATTATGGAAGCCAAAGTGTTTTAAAAATTCTGGATTACACCTATTCCAGGCTAATATAGCCTTCACAGGTGTTGTTCTGAGGTCTAAATGCAAGGCCTTTCTGAAAGTCAAATTTCTATTTTCTGTGAAAAGGGAATCGTACCTCAACTGTAAAGGAAGTATTTTGTTCATATTCTCTCATACCTGACAATGTGTCAGCAACCAGTAGAATATTGTGCTGAGCAAGAAGAATAGTGTAAGGATTAATGATTTTCCTTTTTTATTTATTCTACTCCCTGCAAAGTTTTTGCCACAATTAAGAGGTCTCTAAAGATACTATTCTAAGCTTTCATGTGATAATCAACACTACCCTGCTTTTGCCAAAATGAAACAATTCATCACAGTTGGAAAAGACATTGGCATAAGGGGTAACAGTTCAGAGGACGGTATCCACGCAAGGGTTATAGTAAGAAGAGAAGCTCATAGTTTATTAATGGCACTCTCTCACATGCACAGAAATAAATCACATGACCTGCACACGTGTTTGGATAAGAATGCTATACATGCAGGTGAAATGTTCCCATCTACTGTGTCATTCCCACAGCTAACAGTGGTACCAGTGTTTCTATAATGGATGTTCCATGTCTGTTTCGCATTTTACTTTTTCTTTTTTTTTTAATTAATGCTGAAGTGAAGAAGACAAAATGATCCCTCGGCATAAATTATGTTGGCAGGGATGCAGCCACGGACTGGTATGGGAAACTGACACCGTGCATAGCCACAGGTCACAGCCATACAGAGAAAGAAAACTGTTACATTCTGCTGCATTACTGATGCTACCAGCAACAGTGAGAGAAATATCACACTCACCCACTGTAGACAGAATCCAGACAAACAGTTCTGCATTAAAAAATTACGCCTTCCTTCCCATCATTTTGTATATGAGAGGAATATAACAAGCTACTGTACTTAAAATTGATGGCATTAGTAGAATCTACGTGTAGACACTTGACAGAATAGCAGCAAAGAATTTTCAATGTAAATTTTTTCTTATTTCTGTGTAGAGAATTTTGCTTTCTTTACTGAATGCAAAGATGAGTCTTTCACAGTTTAAGGTGATCAGACAGAAGTGTGACACTTGGCACTTTTGTATTTCTCTGGAGGAATCCTAAAGGATTAGTTTAGTATCTTTATTTTATATCAGAATTCATATAGTTTTCTGCCTGTTACATAAATTCAACTAGGAAATAAAGCAACTTTGACATGATCTAATGGAAGCCTTCAAAATTTGTAGCAGAATAGAAAGATGATCAAAAGAAACTTCTCCTATGGTGGAGGCTTTGAAAATGAAGGGAATAATTTAAGTTGAGACATGATAAGTGATGGAATAAGAAATGACAATTCAATTCACGGTACCTCCAGATTTGTTTGGAACAACAGATCAAAAAAATGTCAAAGCCTATTTATTTTGACATCTGAGGAAGAAGCTCAGAGATCTTTACATAACTTAATTTTCTGTAATTTCTGTTTAACTAACACTATTTACCAACCACAATTTCTGTTCACAGTGCGATCAACAAATTGCTTGGGATTTATAATCTGTCCTTTAATGTAGGAGGTGAGTTCTTAAGGTACCTTTTACATTCTAATCAGCCATTATAATGTCCATGATTAAATACAGGGCTTTACATACAGTTCCTAATTTGTCTTAAAACCCGGTATTGTTGATAGAAAACACAGTACAATATAATTTGCTTCTCCCTTTCAACTGACAGAACCTGTGACTGCCAGCTGTTGAAAACTAATTTGAAGCCCATCTATTTTCTTAGGATATTTCCTGAGAGAAGTAACTGAAAGGCTAGGTCAGGTGAACTTTTCTGTGAGGCACTAAACTATTTTTTGGTAACATTTGTGCTATGCAGTGTTTCATATTGTGGTTTTTTTTTATGTTACGTGTAAGTGTTTGACAGGTAGGTATGTGTTAAATTGTAAATGTAGTAAGTAGTACATAAAATTTCTGAGAAAAGAACAAATTGTTCTAACTAAAGCAGATAAATGACATTTTCCATTTTCATATGTTGTTGTTGCAATTCTGCTAGCTAATGGCTTTCTTTAAATAAGAACTATAACACACTGTATGTGATAATAAGTATCGTCCAACACTACCAGAAGGGTCATGGGGCTTAATTCTACCACTTCTGATTTATAACACTAACATTGCAGGATTTCAGTTTGTTTTCCTCCCCATCTCATTTTAAGGAGCCACCTGGGATACATTAATTGAGTATACATTTGCAAAGGAATGTGAGAAAAAGGTGCTCTCTGAGCCACATCAACTGCTGAATGAGAGTCTTTGTTTATATTAAATACCCAATTATTTTCTTACTCATGAACATTTGGTCACTCAATAGCCATGGCAATAGTGATACAACATCAATAGTTCAGTTATTCTCTGAAAGCAGAAGGTATTCTCAAACCAGGACAAAAACAGATCAGAATTTAGCATTCCAGACTTAAACTAGATCTCATTCTTTCAATATTTGATATTGTTTATGTTTTTACTGTGTCCAGAGGTGTGTTGTGCTCTTTCTAGTGAAGCACATTGTACGTTTCCTGAATGGTTAACCACTAAAATTCCTAGCCCTGAAACGATATGTGAACTAAAATGACCTTGTACAAAGCTGACAATGTTTGAGTGGCCAAAGCTGAGATTTCTGTAGAAAGTCATGTGTATGTGGTGGCGTGCATAAATACAGCTATCAGTCTATATGGAATGTAATCATTAACGGTTATTTTGTGCTCCTTTTTTTGTGATGCTGAATTAAATTTTATATGGATCTTTACAGATCTTTACTACTTATTATTATCAGAAGCACTTAACCTCATATAATAATTCAGACAGTTGTTTGGCAAAAAGTTCATGTTAGAAGCCTATACTTATTTGTTAACTGCCAACAAGAAGATGCAATATTTCTGTATTTTGTCAGAAATATATACCTCTGGAGATGATGAAATAACTACGTAATGATCAAAGAAGCCTGGAATCTGCAGCAATAATAAAATGAGTTTGTTTAAGGAGAAATGGGACTAACTGAAGAAAAGACAGCCACCAAAGCATTCTACTATTCCCCTGCTCTGTGATATTTCACCTTTAAAACAAAGAGTAAACATGTTCTTATTCTCCAGTGATAAAGAAAAGAAAATGATTTAAAATCATAAATTATCAGCCCTTCTCTTTTTCTGGTGCCTGATTCATGCCTGGTGCCTTCCCATCACACTTGGCCCCACTGCTCCTGAACACTGGTTACTACTCCTCTCGTTCTGTTTGAGCTTATACCTACAGGCTTTGGGAGATGCAATTTATTAATTCACACCTGTATATGTTGTAGTCATTCAACTATGTCTCCATTATCAGCTTTATCCAGTGCCTTGATTATAAAAAAGAGCTGAGTAGCATTCATACCCTGAAGATATACAGAAGTTCAGAGGTTAAATGTCAAACTATTCAGTCTTTGCCTGTCAACACACTTGAGAAAAATGACTGGTATTTTAATCTATATTTTATTAGAATGATAGAAACTGAAATCTCAACACAGACTAAGCTTGTGAACATATCTTTATATTAAAGCTTTCCAAGCAAAACGACTTCTATTCTGATTGACATATAATGAATCATTAGTTCCCAAGATGACTGATTTTTTCAGTTCTATTTCTTGTCCATCAGGTGCCAGCACTTTTCAAATATACTATTATTGTATTAAATTATTTGTTATTATTCATTAATTATAATTTAACTGTATTTAGCTACTCATTTGGCAGTATTAACTGCTCTTTTTTCAGGTTTATTTTCATGGTATTTAAGGACCAAGTACGGCTTGTAACAACTGATTTCCCAGCGATTATTTTTCAAATTACCTGTGCCTTCTTTTTCCGTCACTTTTTGTCCTTTGCTGTCTTTAATAATGTAAACTGTATACTGTAGATATATCAACTACAAAGAAAAAAGACTTGATCTTAGATGATCATAGTTCCTAATAAACCACAAAAATAACAGATTGTAGCACATCTCACCAAACGGAATAGAACCTTATATTTATTAGAACAGAATAGCCTATCTGACAAACCATGAATAAACCCTCCCCCTTCCCAGCTTCCTCAAAGAATATGAAAAAAGAAAGGAGGAATTCTTCTGCTAAAGGAGAAATGGCACAATGAGAAAACTCTACCCTATATCCCAGATGGGATGCCAACCTCTTTGCTCTTGTCTTCTGGCTTTGTTAAAATTGCTTTTCTCTTACTTTCTGAGCAGATCCTTTTTCATGACAGGTTCTGTTTTTCATCTCAGTGATTAGGATTGTTCCTGTAACATTCAACCATAATATTTTTAGAATTAAATTTCTAGATTATGAAAATTAAATAAGGAAGGACACTGCTTAAAAAATCAATTATTTTTTGTTTCCCTCTTTCAATCAGCATCCCAGTTTTTGTGAAGAAAAACTCTACAATGCAGGAGATAAAATGCAACCTCTAATTTAGAATTCCATGTATTTTATGACTCCAGTAAAAGTTTGATCCAGTTAAAAAAAGAAAACTCTCAGAGTTTTGCCACTGACTTGAAGAGAAACAGGACTAAGCTGTCTGTATTTAATTTCAGTTCAGAAACTGTACTTATAGTTCAAAGTCATTGTCCCTTGACATTTGTTTGTGACAATTCTGCCCTCAAGAGCAGCATCTCAACAGTAGGAAGCAGATGCCAGGCAACCAAAGACAAGCATTATTGGCCAGAAAGCTTGAAAACTGCATTGTACTAGGAGAAAGGAAAACTGACTGTGATTAAGAAACTAATAAATGAGCAAAGGAAATCCACAAGGACAGGGATACACACCTCTCCAAGCACAACTGAATATCAGTCTGCTGTAAATAATTATGACTAATTACATTCTTGTTTTCTGAAAAAGTTACAGTGAAAAGTAACCGAGCAGGTCATGATGAAGGGTTTTGAAAATAGAGTGGGAGTGTGGCCTACTTCCTGACTCAAAGTCCATCCCAGTGCATTGGAGAGGATGTCTGCATCCTTCCAATATTTGGAGAATAAATAAATACTTCCTTCTACAGAGCATATCTACCTGTGCATAAATGATTCTCTGACCTGAGTCACATCTTGTAATCTAGTGTTCCCCCATGGCTACTACCTGCACGTACTTCTTTTTACACAGGGCCCAATTTGTCTTCTAAACACATATCACAGCCCTTGGGGCTGCAGTTCCATTTTTCTTGCTTGCTTTGTGTAGATTGGAATTGCTGATCTGTAAGAATTACACCCATATTGAAATTAAATCACTGGAACTGATCTCTTACTTTTGAAATCGAAAACCAAAATGCTAAGAAGCATATACCTGAGGCTACAGTATTTTGCCTGAATACCTCTACTCTTGGATTTCAAGCACAATAGATCAAATTTATGATTTGTATAAGTCGATTCTGAGAGGAAAATAGCAATAGTGGGTTAAATTTAGCAGTGCCCCCCTAGTGGCACTTCAAGCTCTGATGGTGAGACTTTCTCAACAAGTTTTCCTGTTTTTCCATAAAATGAATGCCAGCAGTACTGCATAGTGTACGAGCTTGTGAAGGCATGTAGAAACTGAGGTTAAAAAACACATTATCACTATTGTCTATTAATAATCACATCTACTACAAATATGAAGCAATTTAAAACAAGTAAATCTTATTTTTTTCTAATTACCTAGCATTACATTGTATTTTTCACTTTCAAAATATAATTTTACTTGATGCTGTGTGGGCTCAGCCTTTCTGCAAATCAGGTGCAGGAATCTCAAACCAAATTCTCAGAAAATAAAGAACATACACTTAGTGACAACCACGAATCACACTGAATATCTCTGCTAGAGGCAGGGATTGAGTCCTGTTTCTTAAAGAAGATGCTGGTTCAATGACCTTCCATTCTCTTAATCACACTCCTTTTACTTCATACGTTCCAAATTCTACATCAAATGAGCATGTCTTTTAAAAAAATGTGGGTTTTTCACCCAGTTCTGACCAATTATGTTTAGGTCAGTGCTCTGCGGTAAAAATAATGGTATCTAATGACATATTTGTAGAATGTAGCATAACATGTATGTTGTAGGCCATTAATTAAGGTTGTAGGTGACAGACTACAACTTCCACAAGTAGGGTAGTGGAGGGCGAGGTGCTTATTTTATCTCCCTCTGGTGACCAGAATGAATGGAATGAAGCTGTGTTAGGGGAAATTTAGACTTGACCTTAGGAAAAAGTTCTTCACTGAGAGGTCATTGGTCACTGTAACAGGCTCCCCAGAGAAGTGGTCATGGCACCAATCCCGTCAGAGTTCGAGGAGAGTCTGGACAATACTTTTAGTCATATGATTTATCTTGAGGTAGTGCTGCAAGGAGTAGGAAGTTGGACTTGATGGTCCTTATGTGTTCATTCCAATTTAAGATGTCTTGTAGCTGACATCCCAGGTCTCACTTCCTGGTGCGTCTGTACATCCAAACAGCTTGAGTGTAAAGCAAGTCAGAGCTTCAGAACTTGCTTTAAAGCAGAAACTGAAAGACCATTAAGCTACAGAAAGCTTGGGAATTTAAGTTAGGTCCTCTATGACCTCAACTATGACTCAAACCTTTATTCATTGCCTTAAAGTAAAATTAGATGAGTGTCATGACATGTCCAATTCACCAGTGTTAAATGATCTGTCCTACTCTCTTTGCTCAACAATTCTCACTTTTTCCATTATCATGTCTGACTCATGTTCCTCTATCAGTTTGGAATCTCATCCTTCTTTCCAGCCTTTATTTCAAGTCTGGTCACATGCTTTATGCTTTTAGTCTGGTAACAAACTCCTCTAAGGCACTCGGTCGCTTGCTGCTTTCCATTGTTTTCCCAGTGCATGTGGCTGTACTATCTGGTTCCCAGTACCTGGCACTTGTTTCACTCCCTTCTTCTTACTCCTGTCATCTGCAGGCAAGTCTAGATAGTTCCTCTTTTAAATTGTTACGGTGTCTGCAACAGTGGCAGTGAGAGCTAGAAAGGATGAATTTGCTACTCTCAGTTGTGATGCCTGTATGAAGATCCTAACCAGGACATAGCCAACAATTCTTAAACTGCAGAGAAAATTCTTGCCATTTCAGCCTAGGGAATGTTCAATATCAGCAGAATCTTGAAGAATATAGCTACAGAGAACTGGAATAGGCTGCCCAGGGAGGTTGTGGAGTCTCCTTCTCTGGAGACATTCAAAACCCATCTGGACACGTTCCTGTGCGATCTACTGTAGGTGATCCCGCTCTGGCAGGGGGGCTGGACTAGATGATCTTTAGAGAACCCTTCCAACCCCTAACATTCTGTGATTCTGAGATTCTACGATTCTGTGATTCTGTGATACAGACATACATCTGGTTTCTACACAGCCAGTGCAAACTATTTCTCTAAAAGCTTATACTCTGAATAAATATTGACCTATCAGCTGTCATTTCCCTTCTATAAAACATTGAAAAACTAGAACTCAGGAAAGAAAAGATCACCAGAATTTTGTCTAATGGATAAAGGTGGTTCCATTTCAAAGGATCTACATAGAAAATAGTATGAAAAGTGAAGATAGTATTGTTCCTCAGTAATATTCTAACCAATTCATGACTATACTGCTTCAAATTGAAAGAGGGTACGTTTAGATTAGATAATGGGAAGAAATTCTTTTCTGTGAGGGTGGTGAGACACTGGAACAGGTTGCCCAGAGACATTGTGGGTGCCACCTTCCTTGAAGTGTTGAAGGCCAGGTTGGATGGAGCTTTGATAAACTCGGTCTAGTGGGAGGTGTCCCTGCCCACGGCAGGGGGTTTGGACTAGATGATCTTTAATGTCCCCTCCAACTCAAACCATCTATGATTCTATTATTCTATGATAATTCTGTGATGATTCTATGATGATTCTACAATTCTATGATTCTATATACCATCTATCCTTCTACAGTCTTAGTAAAGAAATTTGCAGCTCTAAGTATTGTTTGGAAAATCAAAATACTGCAAACACTTTAATATAATTTTAAACCACCTGCAATAGTTCTTATAATACAGCAGAAAGCAGTGACTCTGGAAGACTGTCTTACCATTAATATAAAGCAGAGGATATGGAATATGGCTCATTTCAATCCTGTTTAGAGGTAACTCCATCAACAGTGACCTCTTGCAAGTCCTTATCCAATCAACAACAATAAACAACCTTGTTTTTAATGTTTCCATGACACTTAAACACCCAGCCCAGAGCATCCGTCTCCTGGAGTTAATGAGGTTCATTTTCGCATTCCTTCCAAGGATCACTTGCTAATACGTATAAACTAGCCAGCAGACTCAAACAGTAGTGAGCCGTGTCCAAGGGGAGGGCATGTGTTAATCCCCTTTGAAAAAATCTAGGCTAAATTGCTTTATCACTTTACAGTTATATTGTGCATTGCTACAGCTGCCAAAAAACTATGACTACTTAATTATTAAGAAAGTCAGCAATATATTCCCAAACTTAAAATATGAGATGTCACCCACAACTGCTAAAGAACTGGGATTTGTAATTCTGTGGTTTGTCCAGCTAGCGTCTGTGGGAGAGATTTTTGGTTTTCCATTTCATGGAAAGGGAAAAATGTCCTTCTATACTAAATTTTATTTTATTATTTAAGTGGATTTAAATGCATTATGAACTCATTAATTTTATGCCAGTAGACTCTCAAAAGGTTATACAGAGGAATTTATAATATACTTTATTTTAATGAAAGGAAAATACAGATTTGGATTGGCTTGTCCAGGTGACAATGTCTGAAACCAGGAACATGGTTTTTCAAATACTGAGTCTAAATCCTAATCTCTAACTGTTGAACTGTACAGTCAGTGCTGTTTCAGAAAGAAGTGACACTAAATGCCTTGACCATCTAAGAATTAAAGAATTAGGGAAGACTAATTCTCTATGGCTATTCAAAGCTTAACTAAGCTATTGGGTACAGATATGATGGAAAGGGAAAGCAAAAGAAAGCATTTCTGTTCTGTGCTGTTACGTCACCCTACTGGGGAAAAATCTATCACTGCAAAATCAGTAGATGTAACAAAGGAAATGAAACCTGAAGAGATGAGGAGTTGTCTGAGAATTTAGGAAAAAGGAAGTTATTAAGAGTGACAGAGTTCAGTAAGCCTGAATTTGTGAGAAAGGAAAAAGAGTAGCCGAGCTCTGTGCCATCACATGGACTTGTCAACACAGAGATCAGTGCTTGGAAGCCAGCACCAAGGCAAGAAAGTACCCAGTAGTAAGCAGAGAGATAAGAACTGTTTTGCATGTCTAAAGATGCGTGTTGGCAAAATAAAGAGAGAGGATGATGAAAAAAAAACCAACATACAGAAAGTAAACATGTTAGATTTCTAAAGAAGTGATTGGGAAATGTGTTATATTCTTTACAGAGCAAGAGGACATTTATGATTGTGCTATTTTGTATTCAAGTGCAGGTGATATGACTGATGAAAAAAATAAGTTCAGGAAAGGCAACAGAGTTCTGAAAACATTCATTTCCTTGCCAGGGATTGGCTGGATGGTGTCATATTCTCCAAGTTTTTTTTAAATTTCTCTGGCACCTGGACTGATAGGCTTCAGAATATTTTTCTAAGTGGGACATGAGGCCAGAATAGTAGTGTTAAAAGGCAGTATAAAGTAGGTGGATGATCATGTCACTCAGTTTTAGGAGGAGGGCAGAGTATCCCAAAGCATTACTATCAGAGCTTTAAGTATATATAGGAGTATGACAGAGAGAGCAAGAATAAGAGAGAAGGAGATTGGCAGGTCCCATGAGGAACAGATTGAGAAATTGCTCTCAGATGCTGATGAATCAGTAGCTTAAGATATTTGTACTGCTGAACTTCAAAGAGTCTTCCTCCTTGGCTGTGTATCAGAAGCCAGCTGCAGGCTCAGAGAGCTCTTAAGTGAAACCCACACAGAGAGCAGGGTGCCACCCCTTGCAAAGTGCAAGTCCATAGGAGGTACAGACAGAAATCACACTGAAATTTGTGACTACCAATAAACATTCACTTGCTTATTATTCAGTTACATTATACCCTCCAGCTTTTAGAATATTCAGACTTCCATAGACCTGGGAAATATACCATGCTGAGCTAAGATTTCTACCACGTCTTTCCTTCTCTACACCTTTTATTCTCAAAGCCACTTATATTTTCCCCTAGCTTGAATGACTCTCTCCCAGCTGTATTCTGAAGAAAGTCCAGTGCTTTTGGGACCAGTCAAAGTCACCACCAAAGACCGTGTAAAAAATGGATGACAACAGAATAAGCATGGGAATAGCAATAAAGATTGAGAAGGTTTGTCTGATCTTTTAGGTGGTGATTTAATCATTCTGAGAATTTGACTTGAAGGTCTAGCTAAGTGGTGTAAAATAAAACTGGGTGATGGCTCTGAACTTCACTGTGAAGTGAACTCTAGTTTATCAAGTCTCCTGAAAGATTCAAGTCTTCTGTAATGGGCATGGAACTGTATAAATAAGTGGTCTGCGCTGGTACTGTTATAGCTGATAAATATCACTTTCTTCTCAAGGGAATTTCTGGCTTCCTAAAGTGTAATATGGAAGAAAGTTTTGAATTACTATCTGCTCCTTCAGTGCCTGAAGAATGTAGTCTGAAAGTCTGCCCTCAGGGATATTCTTCCAGATTTTATTATATTTCTGTTACCTCATTCCTCTCAGGACTCACTCTCATGTCTGTCATTCTTCCCCTTTTCCAGAAATTATCTTAAGCCCCCGCACTTTCTGTCCAACTATTCCTGAGTTTGTCTCCCTGCATTGCAATTCTGTTGCATGTGATGATGGGTCTTTATCTTTCTAGGAGTGCAGAGAATCTTGTAAAACAAACAGAGAAAGCACTCCTGTATTTTTCATCTTCACATCTATAGTACCAGTTTTGGAACTGGTCAGAACAGACAGAAGTTTGGTTGAAGGGGCACAGAACAAAGAATTAGGAGATCAGACTGTTTTAAATTTTCACTTCCAGGCATGATGGCTTGGAAGGAAACTTAATAAACTGAGAAGAAAACTGTCAGAAAATCATTCTGGAAAGGAAGAAACCAGAACCTATTTATTAACAGTTTACTATGGAAAGAAAAGCAACAGAAACTGACTACTAATTTCTGTTAAAAATCCACATATAAAATATTTCTCTGCATTATGGCCTATGTTTTCACAGAAAGTGTCCTCTTCATAAAAGTGAATGGATTACAAAGTATGCAGAATGTAGAGGAATCTGTCTGGTTTAGGTATGTTCAAATTCTGTAGCTTAGGTTGTCTTGCAAACTCGTTTCTTGAACTTACACAGAAGAGTTTGCAGACATAGGTCTTTATGTATTAATGCGGCAGGAAAAAACATAACAAAACCTCCTGTCCCAACAACTTAATTGTAATGGTCAGTCAATTAGAGTCTTGACAGAATGAAGATGGAATTTAAAGTTTTATTTTCTCTGGAATAGATAGTTGCTCCTTAAAAAAATTGTTATGCCAATTGCAGTGACTTATTGAGGGTTTGTTTTAAAAAAATACAGACACAATCTGGAAACATAACATTGTGTTATCAAGAACTTAAAAAAAATAATAATTGAGAGAACAATGTGCCCTCCAGAAGCCCAGCTGAGTGTGTTACAGCACACATCCTGAGATGCATCTTGCATAAGGACAATTATCACCAGGAAGCAGAAGGACATCCAGCAGGAGGTAGGGAGACTTAATGTTATGATACATATGTATTCTTTTTTTTGTCTACCAAATTTACTCTTTTTGACACAGGTAGCTAGTTTGTCATCGGATATGTTAAATTATTAAATTATTAATTAATAATATTATGGGAAAGTCTTCTCTTTTTCTCTCCCTTTTTTGCTGTTCCTTACATTTGGTGCCACCACGAACTGTGATAATTCTCTACTCCTTGTGACTTCTAGTTTAGGTATTCTACAGGGAGCAAATTTATTAAAAGGACCTATAAAGCTCTAAGAAAGTTTACTACATACAAATGTTTTGTCTTTCACAAATAACACTCCATAGATGTTTGAATGTCAGGATGTGTAAAGGTAGTCATGTATTCATGGATGGGCATAAGTACTGAGTACATTCAACTAATAGTGATTCCAGACTCACAACTCTTTTCTCACTCAGTGCACGAAGAATCATCTCTGCTCATATGACAGGGAAGTATTTTCCTTTGTGAAAACATCATCAGTTAGTCCATGCTGTGTGATTTTTAATTATCGTTGTTTAATCAAAGGTGTGGCTTGGGCTGAAATTGGCAGCTGATTCAGATTCCTGAACACCAGTTCACTTTATAATAGAAAGGTAGATATAGACTTAAGCATTAACAGTTTTCTTTGCTTTTTGCCAGTAAAAGATTCTTTTACTTTTTAAGTAAACAGAGTCATTAACACACTACAGTATAAGAAAAATATATATTGATTGCTGAAAAATATTGCCTTTCAGAATGAAAGGCAGTATTTTTTTATTTTGTTCATCAGAATGAATGATAAACAAAGAATTGCTGATGAATTAGGAAGTCTGAATTAAAAACTTCTTTGCATGTAAATTACCACTAATTTTCAAACTTTGCTACTTGCCCTGCAGTCTCCTAAAGAGAACTACTGTACTCTCAGGAAAGGAAGAGTAAAGGAAGAAAGATGTTTGTACTAGTTTGTTACTTCATGCGGGATGTTTCATATGGAAGCCTTTTGGAACTGCCATTTTGTTCACAGAACTTCACATGCACCTAAAACTGACTCCACAGTACCTGAAAACCTTGATATATTATGTTACACTATAAGTGAGAGGTACATAAAAAAGGAATAACTCTTCTCTCTGGTCCTAATAATAAGTAAAAAAAATATAAATTATTTCTGATAACTTCTTCCCACAAGTACCATAAACAGCAGAAATGCTGGCAAAGTCAAATGTAACTAATTCTTACCTCATCAGTTTTGTGTATATTTTGTTCTGGCCTTCTGCTTTGCAGACATGTCCAGCTGTAGTCACCATATCTGAGAGTTTGGTTTTAGATTTCTCATGTATACATTGAAAGCTATACTGTATGAAGAGTTCTTCAGTGTGATGTTCTTGCCACAGAGTCCCCAATTCGCGTTGCTGCATTCTTTCTCTCCTCCAGTGACCTTGTGAAACTGCAGCCAGAACTTTAAGAAGCACTTTAAGAGCTGTGGGACCTGCTTCAAGGCTCAAGATTCTACTAATGATAAACAGAGCAGATCCATAGTTACAGAGTTCTTGTTGGTCCCTTTTGTTCCCTTCAGGGATGCATGCAGAGAGAAATTTCATATGACTCTTAAGACTTATGACTGTAAGAGAATAAATAAATACAGTACTGGCTCAATGTAATATGACATTTTTATCCTTAGAAGCTAAGAACTGAAAAACACAGCCTGTTTTGTTTTAACTAACAACATTCTAGATGGCAGGATGCCACATCAAATTCATTGCAGCTCTGATGGCCTGAGCTAGATATTGCTACCTCACAGGTCTCAAATAAGCAGCAAGTGCTTATAAGAGGGAGTATGTATAAAGGCAGGGGTTTACGAATCTGCTGTTGAGGAAGCCCAAGAACTTTACAGCTGAGAATCAAGGACTTCAGCGCTATTTAAGTCCATCAACTTCAAGTAGGTGTGTCTGCTTCCTGAGTCAGAAACACCTTTTGTCCAGTAGTTATAATGACAGAGAACAAGAGAAAACACAAAGGAAGTAGCTCTGTCACATGTTGCTATGGATTTCTGAAACATAATAAGGAGTTTCAGGCAGTGGTTAATCAATTTTTTTTAAAGCTAAGCTTCTTTTCTATTTTTTTAACAGTTTTGGTCATCTGAAGTTTGAAGATCACTATCTGTGCAAATACAGTACTTCTGACCTTCAATTTGGTTGATACCTTGAAGCAAACAAAAGTCCACAGGACAGCAAGAGCCGAGGAACATAAAGGGTGAGCAGAGAGGCAGTCGAGCCTTGTTCTGTCTTTGTGTCTATAAGAAATGCCATCAGGAAGACATAAATTTTACTTCACATTAAAGGCAAAGGCATTCTACACTCAATACATGAATATAAACACAAAAGAAACCAAATAATTGCCAGTGCTCTGAGCAAGACACTGAGCCTGATCATCAATGTCCATGATAGAATTTCCTGTGTCTTCAATCATATGGTCCCTTGCAAAGTAAACTCAAACATGACAGTTGTGTCATCAGTTTTCTAAATTTGTTAGAAATTTAATTGTTCATTTTACTGGCTTATTTAAAAGCAAAAAGTATTGAGAGTGTAGATTGGTTTTCACAGCATAGTGTGTGGTTTTGATTTCAAAAAACAAATCCTAATGGGAGTACTGAAAATTATTATGAGTATTAAGACAAAACTTTCTAATGTATGAAACATCTTGCACGCTTACATTTTCCACATTCTGCTTTTAATAAACTCCTTCACATATTAAGAGTTTTAATATCTGTCTAATGAAATTAGGCTGGATTCTGATATCCAGATGAGTTTATGGTAGTGTAATTCAATTTACTGGAGTTACTTCTGAGTTGCACTATGTCAAGATGATCCAGGGGCTGGAGCATCTCTGCTATGAGGACAGGCTGAGGGAGCTGGGATTGTTCAGTCTTGAAGAGAGAAGACTTTGGGGGCACCTAATAGCTGCCTTCCAATACCTGAAAGGAACCTACAGGAAGGCTGGAGATGGATTTTTTACAAGAGTGTCCACTGACAGGACAAGGGGAAATAGGTTTAAGTTGAAGAAGAATAGATCTAGATTAGATCTTCAGAAGAAATTCTTCAGTATGAGGGTGGCAAGACTTTGGAATAAATTGCCCAGAGACGCTGTGGCTGCCCACTCCCTGGAGATGTTCAAGGCCAAGTTGGACGGAGCCTTGAGTAGCCTGATCTAGTTGAGAGGCGTCCCTGCCCATGACAGGGAGGTTGGACTAGATGATCTCTAAGGTCCCTTCCAGCCTAGGCCATTCTATGATTCTATGATAAGAAATAAGTCCACTGTATGTAATGATATTGCAATTACGAGAAGTGAAAGATCAGATCTGAAAAGAGTTACACGAAGTGTTAAAGTGCTAAAAGTTTTCCTCCATATTAAAGAGCACTGGAAGGGAGAAACAGCCCTGTGTCTGTGTGGCATTATCTTCCTGCTTTTTTACAGCATTATTAAGAAATTTTAGTTTAGTTCTGTAACTTGTCACTATTTCACTGTAATGTTTTATAGATTATCATGAATAAAAGTAGCTTAGAAGGTTTTGTGGGTTTTCTTATGTTTGACTGAAGGACATTTCATTGTTTTTCTTAGTTATACCGTTTTTTTTTTTGGTGAGAGAAATTGTCCCCCCTTTATCTTTTTTATTTTCCTAGTATAGTTCTCATCTCAGAAAATCTATGCATGTTTTTTTGATAGCGAACTCTCAATTGGGCAGAGAGCAAAAAAAACCCACTTTGATATTTCCTTTAGCAAAAGATTTCCCTATCTTCATCCATTTTCTTCTGCCTGTTCTGAGTCACTGAACTCAAGAAATGAAAAGATCTTATTTTTCTCACATGAAGTTTTCTAAGACTAACAAGTTATCACTAGTAGCTAAAAGAAACCACTTCCAGATTTGTCTTCCAGTTCCTTCACTCCTAGATCTTGCAGGAATAGCTACATCATCTAGAAAGATGTTTTGTCCAAGCCAACCTTTGGCAAACTGTGCCACTATTGTTAATGCAAATCAGAATGAGCTTCACAGCTTTGCTCTAGCTCCAAGTTCAGTCAGGTTCATTAAAACAGCCCTTAGCTGTCATAATAGCTTAGTGTCTAGTCATTCCATGTGAGAAAAGATAGAAAATCTTGACTTTGCTGAAGTGTTGTGTGTTTTATAAGTTAGATCATGAATCATTTCAGGAATTGTTGAGGAAGGAACTATTGGGAAGCTTAAAACTGCACATTTATGTACCAGGTAGAATGGTACTTCACTGCCAACAAAGCCTAATCACATGGACTCTATAACCCTGGGAGTTCTTTTCAGGGCAGGCCAGCTGCAGTTTGCGTATGAGTATGTGGCCATCTTCTGCCCCGTCTTAGCAGTATTCGAGGTTTTTTCCAAAGAAGAGATATCTAGGCTCAACACGTCTAATGGATATGATTTCATCTTATAAGACAGATTAATGATGAAAATTGCCTACCTATAAAAGAACAACTTCTTGCTATGCTAGTAAATGCAAAGAGTTTCCAAGCAGGAAAGCAAATACTAGTCATTTCAATGAGTCTAGAAAAGTCTCCTGGTTTACATTTTTTGAAGTTAGAAACATCTTTTTTTCAAGCTATGAAAGTAAGATATTTTAGATTTCAAGTAATTTGGAGCATGGCCGGTTAAGAAATAGGTTCTTCCAGAAAAAAAATGGAGGCTAGATGGTTTTCTGTCATAAGCTTGCCCAAATAATAAATTATCTGTTTACCAAAAGGCAGGAACTCTCTATGAAACTGTTCCACAGCACTAGAACTAGTAATATGCCAAAGAAAATGGCCATTGTCAGACAATGAAGTCAATGGAATAGACATGGTTGAAGTTAAGAGTAGCAACTTTGAATTAATACTCTTCTATGCACATCTGTGACTAAAAGCCTGATCTTAACTTTTTCTTAAGCTGGGTGAAACTAGCAATCTGAGACTGTACAATACACTAGCAACAATCTGAAAGAAAATACTCTGAAAGTAGTCACAAGGGATTTAAATCTGAAGACCTGAGGTGTTAGATGTGATTTTTTGCAAATCTTTAAACTTCGGTGTAAAGGTAAATCAATAACAGTTTGGGGGAAAGTATTTCCTCCTGCAAGCACAAATGATTGCATTTCCTACCAGGAACAGAAACCTGAAAGCACCTCATAACTGTGGACATATCTTAAAGACTTACAGTTGTCCCTCCCTAAGTGAAGAATCATAGAATCGTAGAATCATTCAGGTTGGAAAAGACCCTTGGGATCATCGAGTCCAACCCTTAACCCTACTCTACAAAGCTCACCCCTAAACTATATCCCCAACACCACATCTAAACGACCTTTATACACATCCAGGGATGGGGACTCAGCCATCTCCCTGGGCAGCCTATTCGAATGTCTGACTACTGTTTTTGAGAAAATTTTTTTCCTTATGTCCAGTCTAAACCTACCCTGTTGCAGTTTGGAGCCATTCCGTCTTGTTCTATTGTTAATTACCTGTGAGAAGAGACCAGCACCAACCTCTCTACAATGTCCTTTCAGGTAGTCATAGAGTGATGAAGTCTCCCCTCAGCCTCCTCTTCTTCAAACTAAACAGGTCCAGCACCTTCAATCACTCTTCGTAAGATTTATTCTCCAGGCCCTTCAGCAGCTTCGTTGCCCTCCTCTGCACTCGCTCCAGCACCTCGATATCTCTCTTGTATTGAGGTGCTAAAAACTGGACACAATACTCAGGTGTGGCCTCATCAGTGCTGAGTACAGGGGGACAATCACCTCCCTCCTCCTGCTGGTCACGCTATTTCTAATACAGGCCAGGATGCCATGGTCTTCTTGGCCACTTGGGCACACTGCTGGCTCATGTTCAGACACTTGTCGATTAGACCCCCAGGTCCCTTTCTGCCAGGCAGCTTTCCAGCCACACTTTCCCAAGCCTGTAGCGTTTCATGGGGTTGTTGTGGCCCAAGTGCAGGACCTGGCACTTGGCCTTGTTGAAGCCTGTACCATTAACACTGGCCCATCAATCCAATCTGTCCAAGCCTCTCTGTAGCACTTCCCTACCCTCGTGCAGATCAATGCTCCCACTTAACTTGGTGTCCCTGCAAACTTACTGAAGATACACTCTTTGTCCTTATCAAGATCATCAATAAAGATGCTAAACAGAAATGGTCCTAACGTAATCAGCCGCCAGCTGGATTTAGCTCCATAAGAATGGGACTGTGCTAGTAAGACCATTCTGTGTGAATGGTACCTGCTGGTATCTAAAGGTCTGGTTGGAGAAACAGCTGCTAAAAAACAGTGGGCTGAAGATAGAGAAAGGATGCAGTGAGAAGATTGTATGCTAACATCTCCCAAAGACTGACCAACTCTAGAGACTTGAAGTCCTGTTAAAACTGTGTGAACTAACAAATGCAGAACATAAAAGGGTTTGCTGGGGCTGTACAAGGCCATTAGCTCTCACCATCACCACCAACGGGTTCTAAGACTGGAGCCACATCTAAGAACATGGCATCTGCTGTAAGCAAAATTTACAAAGAATCTTCTCGGGGTCTTTACAAACTCTTGCCTAGAAAGTCCTAGTGTTGCAGCCCAACCATGCACCTCAGAGTGTACAACTGAGGTTGTTATCTCAACTCATGATCCCAAAGTGAATGTGTGAGTAAATAAGTGGTTGGTTCAAAACCAGTTTGATTCTACTTAAAAGTAACAACTTAGTAAACAAAAGGTGTTCAGGGAAATATTGAGTGTGTATCTTTCCTCCTAAATTGATCTGCTATCAAAGAAAGGGAAATTTGCAACTCTTGGATGTACAGTGTTTTTTACCTGTACTGGAGATGTCAAACTTACCGAGAGAAATACAGAATGCATAAAGTGTATCCAACTAGTTTAATGTCTAGCATTACACTGTTTGTCTCTATTTTGTCTGCAAAACAAGACTACCAAACACTCATTTGTTTCCTCTCTTTCAGTTTATCTGTTGAGAGAAATAGAATATGTGCTCACTTTTTTTTTTTTTTTCCTACAGGGTAGCTCTGCTGTTTGAATCACCATTGAAAATAATAAGAGTATCAAACTTAAGATACAAAAGGAGACGGGCAAGAGCCCTTTGTCTCTGTGTTCTTCAGTTGGAGCCAACATATCAAGCGAAATTCTTTCTCATTCACTTGTGGGCAACTGCTCTGAAAACAGTTTGGTGTTATGGGAGTAGCTGTGAGGTAATTTGGCACAATAGCCCCTGACAGTGATACTGTAAAAAGCTCTGAAATACTCTGGAGCCATGTAGTAGTGATATAGATTTTAAAGAGAAAATTAATTAATTCTCTCATACTGCAGACTCTACTACAGGTTTTAGATGGTCCTTTAAGTACAGGACTATTCTGGTATGGTCTATATAGTCCTGTACCTTATGATAGCGAAGAAAAAATCTACTGTCAGGACTTGATGTTTTACAATAAGTTTTTTACAAAATATTAGCCATCTGTAGTACACTGTTGGGTTTCACATGATTAACAGGCACATGTGGCTACTAGGTCATCACTTATTTCAGTATTCAACTAAATTAAAGCAAAATAGATTTTAGGATGCTTTTTGTCTGTGTTTGTAACATCCCATGGTGCTAGGAATTCACAGGACTTTCTTGAACAGGGATGAACTGTAAATCTTAGACTGCAGTCTCTGCTTAAATAAAGTGAAATGGATTGCTATGTTATGAGGCTGCAGTATTTCAGAAAATATAGATGAAATTAGATCAGAACAAATTAAGCATTGATATGAATATTTTCAAAGCTTTTGTTGTGTAAATATGCTATGTGATCATGTGCCCTGCAGTAACAGGTTTACTGGTACTCCTTAGCTCTAGAAATGCATAGCAAGTGAGGGGAGAAGTAAGATTTCTCTAGCATATACTAACTGGAGCTGTCCAAATATTTGAAAAGTCACTATGATTATAGTTTTCTAAGATACATTTCTAAGATATTCCAGATGTGGGCACTGGGGAGCTGAAGGAGTGGCCTCTGCGAGGATAGACCAAGGGCTGCCCCGTGACTGACCCAGCTAGCTGCAACAAGCTCACCACAGAACACAGCTGAGCACATCAGCCACCATCATATGTGGAAAATCATATTTAAGAAAGGTCAGAAAATGCCTGAGAGAAAAGTGAACAGGGAAAGAATAAAGGGAGGAGGAGCTAATCAAGGAGAAACAGTTGTACTTAACTGTTTTATTGGCAATTATATCCAGATTTTTTAATTTAATTTTATTTTTTCTTTTTAATGACATCTTCAGTTAAATGACTCTGCAGTTGTTACAATCAAAGAGAATGGCAGAAAACAGAGAAGTACTGAAGGCTGTTCACTGGGAATTGATAGTTACTTTTTGAAGGTTTGTAGAACAGGCAATCTCAAGCCATAACTTTCTCAGATATTCATAGCTGGACAGAAGTAGGGTTTAAGGGAATCAAATAGACTTAGAGACACAAGTTTCATTAACTTCCATGGAGTTTAGGCCCCAAACAGCCTACAACATACATTATTCATAGGTCCAAGGGGCAGGGACTGCCACTGGCTGTATTGCTGATGTGCCTATGTGGTAATAATAATACCCTGGAAGTCAGGATGCATTAGCTCAGGTGTAGCAGGTCACTAATTGCTATATTGTCTTCAGACCTAAGGTGGCTACTCTGTAAAGCACATTACTACATGGATAAAACTGAGACAGCTTTCTCTGTCAAGCTAAATTTTATAGGGTGTAGCTGTCTGAAAACAAGATTTAAGGAATTGTGAGAATGTTACATTATTTTATTCATGACTGCATAAGACAAAATTTTGCTTTAAATGACCATGATAAATGCCTTCTAACTCGAATTCACTGGTAGGCAGCCATTTCCAATGCAGTTAGAGCTTAGAGGCTGAGGTTTTTTATACAGCTTGAAAGTCGGTTGGAGTGTGATGCTGTTAACACCAAGGTGGCGGGTTCGATTCCCATTCAGTCCCCATGTGTTACCTTATCTAGTTGAGAGGTGTCCCTGCCCATGACAGGGAGGTTGGATTAAATGATCTCTAAGGTCACTTCCAGCCTAGGCCATTCTGTGATTCTATGAAAGCAGTATGTGGACCTGAAGTTTTGCTCTCTCCTCTCCTTCCCCTTCTCCATTCTTTCTGTTTCCATCTTCACTCTGCAGAGTTTTACAGAGTTCTAGTAACTGAAGAAGTAATCTTGAATAGACCATTTCCCTTCTACTTTTCTCACTTCCTTACTCTTTTTTTCAGCTTCTATCTAGACACTACTACCCACCCACCAAAGACTAGAGACCATGATTTACATTGATAGGTACATTTCCTTGCCAGGTTATTATCCTGGAGGTAACCCTCTATTGGCCCTTACTTCTCTATCTGTGCTCCACTGAAGTTTCATCTGTGTTGTCCTGAATTGTCACATTTTGTTTTGAAGATGAATTTGCTGATGAAGGCTCACTTGTGCATTCAAATAAAAACAACATGCATTTTTTCATAATTTTTCTTCCTTTACAGGAACAACTTATTTTTACATTCTGACCACATCTGAAAGTCTCATCCAAAATTGGCCATTCTACTGGAGAAAACTGAAAATTCTGTTATAATAGTCAGTCACCCATTTCTCGTTTCCATTGTGTTTATTTTCTGTTTTCACTGACAAGAAAAATTAGTCAGAGGATGATGGTCTTACAGTTGGTCTACACAGTCCTATTCGAATTTCCAATTTTCGCTTTTCTCAAATTTATTTTGCCATTGGAATACAAATTTTGCAGTGTGGAGGTTTTGTTTCTTTTGTTAGAATTTCATTTAGAATAAATGCATTCAGTGCTGGTTCCAGTATAATGAAAAGAAAAACTCATTCACTGGAAATATCACTGTACGTTGCTTCTAAGATGATGCCATATTTGAAGAACTATATAGAGAAGGGGAAGACAATCAGGTTTGTTCTAAATGAGTAATACAAGATCACAGTGGCCTCAGACCAGGCACCCATATTATGAGAGAGATTAGTTAAAACCACATACACAGTATAAAGTGCTGGGGAAAAAAAATAAAGTAATTCACTGAAGGCAACCACAATAGGACAGCTAGTTTTGTGACACAGATTCTTTAGATTCTTTTGGATCCTCCATATATTGCATTCAGAATGCTTTCCTTGCTCTACAGGTATCACTATCTCTTAAATTTAGTTTCGACTTTTACATATATTCTTCTGGAAAAAAGTTAGTGTTGCTGCTTAACAGGTTATGGCTTTGCCTGAACTCTCAGGCTCTGAACAGAGGCATGTGAACCCCATCCAACAAATTTGTTTAAACTGATAAGTAGCTGTGTTGTCTTCTACTAGACAGGAAAACTTCCTGTGGTGGGCTAGCTTTGTCAAACAGCCAAATGTCCACCCAGTTATTTACTCAGTCTCCCTCCTAGGCAGGACAGAGGGAGAAAATAGGATGAAAAACCTCATGGGTTGATATAAAGACAGGGACATTGCTTAGTATCTACGATCACAGGCAATACAGATTTAACTTGGGGAAAACTAACTTTAATTTATTGTTAATTAAAACAGATTCAGCTGTGTTCCTGCAGCTGGTCCACTGGTGCTGTCTGATACAGGCTGTGCCTGGCACAGGGCAGCCTCTGCCTCTCCTCACAGAGACCCCTGCAGCTCCTGCCAGCAACTGGGCACCAGCACCTGACATCCTTCTGTAGTCTATAAGTATGTTCTGCTCTGACCAAGCCTTTGATGCCTAATTTCCTGACCAGCCTCACTGCTTTCAGCATGAAATGCACTGAGGAGTGGCCCGAAGACAAAGCTCAGTGGAAAATCTTGTCTACTAGACACATCTGGTCCAGAGAGCATGATCCTTCCATGTCATTTTGTGTGGCCCAGACACAGTGCCCAGTCTTCTTATTTACTGGTCTGACTACCTCAGTACATCAGCAGCAAGATACATGCCTAAAAGAGCCTCCTGGCACACCACAGGCATCCCATGCTTGTATGCACACCATGAAAAGCTGTCATGAAAGTGTGGCACCAGGTCATCACCTCAGTGAGTAGCAGAGAACACCAAGGGTGGACGAGAACAGCTGCAGCATTCAGAAGCCTCCCCTGATCACAGGTTCTTCACTTTCACAGAAAGCACCTTCTTTTGGATCCTGCCCACAACTCTAGCTGGCCACATCAAGGGCTGAGATGATAGACTCTGTCTTTCTGTCCCTCCTTCTTCACTTAGAGGTACATGGAGTTGTTTAGTTTTTTGAAATGTGATGCAGTGGGTGGCCATTTGGAGTAACCCAAGAGAACCTTTCCTGGCATCCTGTCCTCATGACAGCACCTACTGAAAAATGGTACGGAAGTGCATGCTTAATTCCTGCAGATTTGAATGCAGACTCTCGAAGAACAAATGAGATAAACATCCTTCCAGACAAGGTCGAGAAAGAACAAACATGCAATCTTGTCATTTATATCAGGCACAGGGGTGCTTATTGATTATGCTTCTGTATTGATTCCCACGTGAGGTGTGGCAATTCAGTTTACATTATATGTTTTACATTTTCTTCTTTGTTGAAAAGTATTGTGTATTCAATGTACAAAGCATGCCTTTATTAAGTCAAGAATTGGTATAACTTAGTACTTACTTCCTCAGTAGAAGGTCAGGTAAGTATCTAAGATGCTGCAGTTCGATCAGCACAAAGAAACTGGATACCCTGTGTGTAACCTTAGGCATGGACACTTTAGTGATCTTCCTTCAAGTTACATAAAGTCTTACTAGAACCTACAGGGCATATGTACTCTTTTGTTATATTCTGTGTGTCCTGTCATCAAATTAAGTGCCTACAGTTTAAATGTTAATGTTTTGTCCCCTGTTGGAGTCACAATGTAACTGTGTACCCACAAACCTGAGATATTGAGCTCACATCAAATGCATTCTTGACTGACTGGTCTTTCCAGCCTTTCTGATTTTCCTGCCACAGTAAGTGTGATATTAACATCTCTTAATTTTTATTATTTTTTTTTAAATCAGCAGTGTACAGTTCCATTATCTGATTCCACAAAAACAAAGAAGATGATGTCATGTACAGTATGTTTTGGTAAAGGCTGGAATCTGTTTTGATTATTTCTGTCAAAGGTTCTGTTCATTTAAATCTGAGGGACACAAATCCTTTATTTCATCATTTCTTTCTCTATCCCTAAGTCTCATTTCAGATTTTACAATTCTAGGTATTCTTCAATTATTCTGTTGCCCTTATCCTACATGCAGGAGGTGGTTATTGATGCTGTGGCTAATTAACAATCTAAGTGCACAAACGTCCCCTTGAAAACAAGATCTGGCACTAGACTAAATGAACACTGATTGCTCATTAAATGCAGTAGTTTCTCTGCAAGTCAGGTAATACTAACAAGGCACTCGATTTTTTTACCTTCTGTTTCCTTCCCTCCCTCACCATTTCCCTAAGTAAATTTCTTCTCTGCTCCTGAAGAGGCATGTAAAAACAGCTTTATTTTTCAGAGTGTTTTCCTGATAAACCCTCTGTACCTTCACTGCTTTGCAATGCTCATGTGGACAAGAACTATCTTGTCTTACAGGTGGAGCACGTCCATTCTACATTTCAGCTGGCAGGCTGTCCCAGGACAAACAGGGAACAGAATCAGCCTTACAGTGTTTTATAGGCTAGATATAAGTTCACTTGCTCTTTAATTTGCTACTCTTTGATGGAAACCACCATGTGCAGCAAAGCACTGAAGTCAGGGTTTAACTGTCTTTGGAACATTTACAACGTTAAGAGAAGAATAAACTTTATCAACTCTGGGTCGAAATTTATTTTTGTATAATCCAATTGTCAATAAAGTTTATCAGAAATTAATATAGCATTATTATTTTGCATATAGGGAAAATTTTAGTAGAAGTATTTGAAATTACCACCACTATAATTTATAATTTAGTACTTCCGCAGGAGATTTAGAAGCCAACAGTGATATTGAGAAGATACTAATATAATAAGTAATTCTTGAAAAACACAAATTATATTATCATAAAGTAAAATTATTCTGTATATATGATTATTAACTAATCATAATTTATACATAATACTGATGTTGGTATTTGAAAACATGCTTCAACTTGTCCTTTCTTGTTCCAAGAGATTATGTTGCTTTCATCTACTGTGATTAAATGCCACTGTTTATTCTGAGCTATACTGCCTATCACAGATTTTATGAAGACAAAATCTGATCAAGTACGATGACATGAGAAAATTCTGCCTATTCAAGGTCTTTGAATTAATTGTCAAAAACTGGCTAAATATCAAGCTTTCAATAATTAAAATCTGGTTAGTAGATGAAGTCACTCTTGTGCTTCCCATTTTTACACATTTTTGATTTTCCAGAGTCACGGGTAGATGGGCTGAGATAAATGCCCAGATGAGTCTCTTTCCAGAATATGACCACATGAGCATGGGAAATCTCTCAAGGGCAATGAAGTCATTAAAATACATTAACATTAACAAATTACAAAAAAAATTTGAAGATTTCCCCTTACTAGACGTTTTCTTTTTCACTTAAAGAGGATAATTAAAAGCATGAGCAAAAGCAGAAAGAAAAGGTCTCTCACATATATGCATCACATGTTTAATGGCAGGATCTGATCAAAATATGGTTTCAGTCTGATCATAACATGGATAAACTTATTTTCCATATTTTTAACTAGAATTTCTGCCCATCTGGAGGGACACATGCTACAGAAATATTTTTCTAGCCATTCACCCTTCACTTTGACCAGGTTTTACAATAAACTTCCTAAAGAGTATTTGAATTTTTAAAGTGTAGAAGACAGCAGTTTAGTTGTCAAAAAAAAATTTGCTAGTCATTACTTATAAAAACTCTTTCATTCATTTGTTTTTTACTGTCTATGCTGCCTCCACTGTAAGCCAAATTATTCAGTGGATATTTAGTACTTTCCACAGGGAAAACAGAATAACTAATTATGCTTGCAGTAGTTCACAGAAGACAAGTTTTATTGGGCAAACAATACTAAACACATTTTCTCTTGAATAATACAGAGTTGATACTGTCTTATGACTTGCCTTCACTTCTAATTAAAACTCATCCCACACTGGAAGCAAATACATATTTTCATTTATGCCTATAGTAATTTATATATATGCGTAGATAAACATATAGGTAAGTAGATGATAGATAGATAGATAGATAGATAGATAGATATCTCTTCTATAAGGGAAAAATTTCAGGTAATAGGAGGTATTGATGTATATTGCTATAGATCTTTTTTATAAACATCACAGTATATATGGACACGGAAATCTCGCAGAGTGCTTCCATAAGGGCAGAGTTTGTCCACAAACTGACCAGCTCTATATATAGAAGCACAAATGCAGCATTTGGGGCCAAATTCTCTTCAGGTGTAACACAGTGATGTGAGGACAGTCACTTCTTTATAGCAGACAGCTTAACAGGTCTATCTAATAATACTTTTTCTCTTCCAGCTATTAGACTTTTTTTAACTATTTAAGAATAAATATAAAAGATTATTGGTTGTGACAAAGTAGCCATAGCCTAGAGTAATTTACCTGGATTTATATGAAAAACTATCATTTAAAAATTAATTTCACAGAACTATATAAAAGTAATTTTATTTTGTTACAAGTACATTTTAAAGCAGAGATCTATAGCACTTAATTTGAAACATAACCTGAGACCTGATACTCATAGTAAAACAGTAATGATTCTATTCTTAGGTGTCTAGCATCTAACAGGAAATCTTACACCTTTCTAATACATTATGATTCTGGGAAGCACTTTGTTTCCTTTTTAGGCACTTCCTTTAAAACCAAAACAGTTTTTGCCCTCATAAATTTTCACCAAGGCACAGCACAAGTGTTCTTTTTCTTCTTGGTTCTGATAAAAAAAGGACTGTCAACAGACTTGTTCAATAAATAATAATTTCACACTCAGGAAATAGATTAGCTGGCCACTTTCCCTATTTCAGATAGGCTTTTCTGATCCTGATTTCTTCTCTGATGCATAAACTTGAGCTTTTAGCTACCTCTTAATAACAGACCAGTGGCAGTGTAAATAGTCTGATTTCTTTTTATAAGCGTTACCAGTGTAACACATATCTTCCACTCTGTGCAAAAGTGCAGACAATGTAACAGTAGTTCTGCAGATACAAATTGTATATCATTTTAGTGTTTGACAAGATAGCAGAAAAACAGCCTTTTCACATTGAAAACACCTTAATTTTCCTGACAATTCTTCTGTGATTAGTCACAGTTCTTATAAAATATAACATGTAAAATATATAAATAATACGGAAGCAAAGAAAATCCAAGGAACTACAGTCAGCCTCATTTCTGTGCCAGGTAAAATCATGGAGCAGATCCTCCTGGTAACAGTACTAGGGCACATGAAAAACAGCAAGGTGATCGGTGAAAGCCAACATGGCTTCACTAGGGGCAAGTCGTGCCTGACTAATTTGGTCGCTGCCGATGACAAAGTTGCAGCTCTGGTTGATATGGGAAGAGCAACTGACGTCATCTATCTGGATTTGTGCAAGGCAGTTGACACTGTCCCACATGACATCCTTGTTTCTAAGACAGAGAGACATGGAGTGGGTGGACCACTCGGTGGATAACGAGCTGTCTAGAAGGTCGGACTTAAAAGAGTTGTGGTCAATGGCTCAATGTCCACATGGAGACCAGTGACAAATGGAGTTCCTCAGGGCTCTGTTCTGGGTCCAGTGTTGTTCAACATCTTTGTCAGCAACACAGATGACGGCATTGAGTGTACCCTTAGCAAGTTTGCTGATGACACCGAGCTGTGTGGTGCCATGGACTCACTTGAGGGAAGAGATGCCATCCAGAGGGACCTTGATAGGCTTGAGAAATGGACCAGTGCAAACTGCAAGTCAAAGTCCAAGGTCCTGCACTTGGGTCGGGCCAATTCCAGGCACAAATATAAACTGGATACAGAGGGGGTTGAAAGTAGCCCTGAAGAGAAGGACTTGAGGGTGTTAATAGATGAGAAGCTCAACATGAGCTGGCAGTGCGCTCATGCAGGTCAGAAGGACAACCATGTCCTGGGATGCACTAGGAGGAGTGTGGCCAGCAGATTGAGAGAGGTGATTCTTCCCCTTTACTCTGCCCTTGCAAGACCCCACCTCAAATACTGTGTCCAGTTCTGGTGTCCCCACCATAAGAGAGATATGGATCTGTTGGAACGAGTTGAGAAGAAGGCAACAAATATGATTCAGGGGCTAGAGCACCTCTGCTACAACAATAAGCTGAGGGAGCTGGGATTGTTCAGACGAGAAGACTCTGGAGGGATCATATAACTGCCTTCCAATACCTGAAGGGAACCTACGGGAAGGCTGGAGAGGACTTTTTACAAGAGTGTCCAACAGTAGGACAAGGGGAAATGGATTTAAATTGAAGGAGAATAGGTTTAGATTGGATGTTAGGAAGAAATTCTCTGGTACAAGGGTGGCAAGACTCTGTAATAGATTGCCCAAAGAAGTTGTGGATGTCCCCTCCCTGGAGATGTTTGAGGCCAGGTTGGATGAGGCCTTGAGCAACCTGGTCTAGTTAAGGGTATCCTTGCCCATGGCAGTGAGATTGGATTAGATGATCTCTGAGGTCCCTTCCAACCTAATCCATTCTATAATTTTATTATTTATTAATTAGTTTTTAGATGCTTTGAGACAGGCAGTACAAGTAGTACCACAACCTGGAACAAGATTTTTCAGGCTTAGGAATACACCTAGTGTCTATCAGATTCTTGAGGTGCTTATCTCAGGCAATCAAAATGAAACATAATCTGAAGTATTCCCAGAAAATACACGTGTAAACTCCAGGAAATTTTATTCTCTGTCCTACCATAAGTAACTATGAAAACGAACTAGTAATTGTAGGGGTTGTGGACTTAATGGGTAAATGAGGAGATTTGTAGGCAGAAAACAATCCTTTATTTTTTTAGCTTGGAAAAAAACAAATTTAAGCTTAGTCTTAAACACTACTGTCCTTCTCTGTCCTTCAAGGTCTGAAATGAGTTTTCAGATGAGCAAATAATGGACATTTTACATTTCAGAATGTGCAATTATTCGTTACAAATTGGGGACATGATTCATTTACAGGTGCTGAATCCTCTTTTCTGAAAATGTCTGTTTCATCCCTAATATTCAGTTTCCACTTATATATTCACCTGAGCAATTTTGTGCTATTTTTACTCCTTGACTAAAGGAAATAGACTTCCAAAGATTGTGCTAATTACTATAAAATGGCAAACGATAAAAACTCATGTTGGCATACAAAAGTCAGAATTTACACAATTAATTACTTATATAGAGAACAAACTTCGCAGACACTCGAGCATGTAAAAGATACAGAGATTTTAAATCTGTAAAGAACCTGTATTCAGGTAGGCTGACTTCTTGTGCAGTATAGGCCATAAAATATCCTTGAACTGATCATTTTATGCAACTAGTATATACCTTAAAAGGAAAAGAAAATTCGGGTTTATCTAGGAACGGAGAACCCACAAAAATGTTAGTGAGGTGTTCCACTAATTAGCTACCTCCTCTAAAAAAAGTGCACCTTGATTCTAATTTGAATTTGTCTAGCATCCCGTCTAGCCTCTGGACTTACAACTTTTCTCTGCCAGGCTCAAATGCTATCACATCTCTTCCAGGAATAAACTAATAGGTTATGATCACATCAACTTTAACTTTCTCTGTTAAGCTAAACTTATTTTGTCCCACAGATGCTCATGAAAAATCATGGCTTTAGTCCTCCCATTTTCAGTATCAAATATAAGAATAATATAAATATCCAAATCCTACATGAATTGGATATATATATCAAAGGAGCATCTTCCATAACACTATTGTGCTAAGGGCAAATATTCAGCTATTAACATATTGTGGCTCCCAAATCTCACTTTTTTCCAGAACAGACCTATGACTCACGGAATATGTGTGTAAGTGTGGGTGCATGCGTACTGGTAGATTTACTCAGCTGTGGTGTTGATTGGCTGAGTATGTTATTCTCATGCTAGTAACCTCTTCTAATCAGAATATGTTTTCTGAATATATTTATTCTCCTGCTGATCTAAGTAGCCCATTTGCAGCAGAGTTATATCCTGAATGGCAAAAATTGATTCCCAAAAGGTAAGTCAATCAGTGTGATTGTTCGTGTCTACAGTCGCCAGGGAAAGCTTAAATTTTCTTCCTCTCCTAGAGTAAGTTTGAGAGGGATTTGATTAGGTCTTAATAAAAGCTTTTGTCTGTAGAGAAATTGTGACATTCATGCACCTCCAAAAGCAGGTAAAATCTAAAGCTGATGGCTAAATACTAGTGAGAAGGAAATATGCCACATGGTTTTACACCAGTGACTGGCTGAAGATCTCAAGTTATGAATAGCTTTCCTATTTAGTCAGCTGGGAGAAATAGCTTTCATCAAAGACAGATTTAGCTTATTTAAGATGTGAATTGCATCAGGGAGTTTCTTATTTCCCTGTATTCCCCATATTCCACTTCAAAATTATTCTAAGCTGTTGTTAACAAGTATAGCTGTGAAGACAATGTAACGTTTTTCAGCTATTCAGTATATGTTATAAATTCTTTATTGGTAGTATTTAGGAATAAGTTGACATAAGGCTTTCTATACTGTCCCAAATAACATCCTCGTAGGAAAACTCAAGAAATGTGGCATAGATGATCGGACTGTGAGGTGGATTGTGAACTGGCTCAGCAATAGAGTTGAGAGGGTTGTGATCAGTGGCACAGAGACAAGATGGAGGCCTGTGGCCAGTGGTGTTTCCCAGGGATCAGTACTGGGTCCAGTTTTGTTCAATATTTTTCATCAGCAACCTGGATGAGGGGATAGAGTGCACCCTCAGCAAGTTCGCTGATGATACAAAAATGAGAGGCGTGGCTGACACACAGGAAGGCTGTGCTGCCATCCAAAGAGATCTGGACAGGCCAGAGCTCTGAGCGAAGGCGAACATCATGAAGTCCAGTAAGGACAAGTGTAGAGTCCTGCATCTGGGGAGGAATAACACCAGGCACCAGTACAGATTAGGAGACATCCTGCTGGAATGCAGCCCCGTGGAGAAAGACCATGGAGTCCTAGTAGACAGTAAGTTGTCCATGGGACAGCAATGTGCCCTTGTGGCCAAGAGGGCCAATGGGATCCTGGGGTGCATTAAGAAAAGTGTGTCCAGCAGCTCTTGGGAGGTTCTCCTCCCCCTTGACTCTGCCCTGCTGAGACCACACCTGGAATACTGTGTCCGGTTTTGGGCTTCCCAATTCAAGAGAGACAGGGACCTATTGGAGAGAGTCCAACGGAGAGCTATAAGGATGATTAAGGGACTTGAACATCTCTCCTGTGAAGAGAGACTGAGAGAACTGGTGCTGTTTAGCCTTGAAAAGAGATGGCTGAGAGGGAATCTTATAAAGGTATATAAATATCTGAATGGTGGGTGTGAAGAGGAAGGAGACAATATCATTTCAGTGGTGCCCTGCTACAGAATTAGAAATAATGGGTTTAAGTTAGAACATGGGAAGTTCCACCTCAACATGAGAAGAAACTTCTTTACTGTGAGGGTGACAGAGCACTGGCACAGGCTGCCCAGGGAGGTTGTGGAGTCTCCTTCTCTGGAGACTTTCCAAGCCCGCCTGATGCGTTCCTGTGTGACTGCCCTAGGTGATCCTGCTCTGGCAGGGGAGTTGGACTAAATGATCCCTCGAGGTCCCTTCCAACCCCTAACATTCAATGATTCTATGATTCTATGATATTTATGCTTGACATAGAAGAGAACAGCTTCCATATCCAACAATAACTGGGGCCTTAAATTATCAACATTTGGAAATAATCATACAGAAACAGACTTCACTTTGGGAAAATATATTTTTTTGGTGTTTGATATAAAATATTTTACTATATAGAAGTCTAAATTTTGAAATTATCTGAAAATGAAAATTGAGACCTTTTCCCCTCAAAAAAATAACAGAATAGCCATATTTAATTTTTGAATTGAAGCACCTGATGTGTTGAAAATTATTTTTAGCATATATTGAGGTTTCTAATGAATTGGCATTTTCCTATGAAAAAGTCGTAAGTAATTACTGACTGCTGTAATCTGAATTCTTCTCACATTAGTAAGGAAGAAAATTCAGAGATTATAGTGTTGAATGGAATGTTTTTAAGTTCTCACTGAATGGAAATCATTATTTTTATTTAAATCCCACTTGACTCTTACAACTGTATCCTACACTAATTTTTTAAAGGCCAATTTATAAGGAAAACTGTTAGTATTAGTCATATGAACTGAAATATTTGAGTATGCAAGCTCGTCTTCTAGCTTGAAGCAGAAACAGAAAACCTAATTTTTTTCAGTAGCTGGGACCACTCAGGTTCCAAAAAATCCACACCTTTTTCATACTCATGAGTTTTAGTTTTCAGATGAGCTAAGCATTTTAAATTTTAGGCTTGTTTTATACGAGTTTTTAATAGGTCTCTCGTCAGCCTCAGGTGTTCATGGGAGTGGCTCCTTGCAAAACTTCGAGAGCCTCCCCCAGTCCCATGTAAAAGTCAAAATACTCAGTTGGTGAGGAAGAGAGGGAAGAAAGACACTGGGGCAGAGATATCCCTGTGCCCTGGTGAGTGAGGTAGCAGGGAGGTAATTGCCTGAAAACCGAGAAGACCAACCACAGTGAGAATGTCCAGGATGCAGCAGCACTTGGAGGACCTCATGCCAGGGTCGACAGAGGCCACGCAGGGGCAGAGGACACACCTGAAGCGCCCTGTGACTCTGAGAAGGACCCACGCTGGAGCAGAGGACACTGCAGCTTGCGAGTGGGTCCCACGCTGGTGGGATGGATTCACATGGAGGAGGAGGATTGCCTCCTGTGAGATGGACACCACGTGGCAGCAGGGGAAGACTGCGAGGAGTTCTCTTTCCTGAGAAGGAAGGATTGCCATGGACAATGAGTGACAGACAGACAGACTGCACCCCCCACCCCCTGCACCCATGTGCCAATGCGGGGGAGGAGGCAGCCAAGAAGAAGTGAAGGGTGGGGGTGAAGTGTATTTAAGATTGGGTTGTAGATATTTTTTCTCAGTATCCTACTCTGATCTAGCTGATTTGGTTAAGCTGGAGGTGGTAAATTATGTTCTTCTTCCTAAGTCTACACTGCTTTTTGCCCATGACTGTAAGTGTTGAATGAACTCTCCCTGTCCTAATCTCCATTCCTGAGCCTTTTTAGTTGAATTTTCTCCCTCTCTCTCCCCAAAGGAAGGGGGTTGGGAGTGAGCGAGCAGATGTGTAACTCTTGATCCTGTTCCCCATGGGGTGGCCTCAAACTATGACACATGTTAAAGAAGGGGGATTGCTTTGAAAAACATGAAGTCTTCTAGTGATGACTCCTAGCCCAGTTCCCTGAATGAGTATGTTCTGGTACGTAGCCATGCGTTTAGTTTCACCTACTCATGCTGCAAAGCCTGTGGATTGTGCCAAAAAATGTACCACGTGGTAGGGTGTGCGCATGGAGAAAGTGTGATTAAGATGCTTCTGTGATCAGGGTTCACTGATGGTAGCAATACGTTTGAATTTGCAGGTTACATTTTTTTACACTGCAAGGTGAGCTGGTGTTTGTAGGTCTGCTTAAATTGAAAGACATGATCTTCTATTGATAGAGTTCTTTTTCTTATGATATGATCATCTTCTTGTGAACTTTGTGTATTTGTGGAAGATTTTACTTTATTCTTAAATACTCATCACTATATTATTATTAGCTTTACTATATAATTACTGTAATCTTTTTAATAGAAGGATTCTAGTAACATTTCCACTTTCATCAACATGTATTATGGCCCAGAATTCTGCTAAATCTATGAATCTTTGTTTCATAACAAATTCTTAATTTTGTTTAATTAAGATAGATGCTAGCAGTCCTGAATAAGAATGAAAAGCTGAAATGTCTTAAACATTTTAGAAGAAAGAAAAAACCCTAAAGGCCTTATGAAAACTCTGCATTAAAATAAAAAAAAATATTTTGAGTTCACTTCATAAATTAAGTGCTTTCAAAACTTTACTTCTGTTCTTGATAAGATTCATATATTTTCAAGAAACACTGTACATTAAAAATTGTTGCCTCCAGTAACAGTCATCCTGATTCACATATGCATATAGCATCATCCTGGTAGACAGAATTCAAACTACTGGTTACTTCATAAGAGTTAGTATCAAATCATTAGCATCTGATATTCTCTGATAGCAACAGAAAACCCAGTGAATGTTTGTTACAGTGGTGTAAACTCTGGATTTTCCATATATTGCTACCTACCAGGCTGCTTCAAAGGCTCCAGTCCTCACTGAATGCACCAGTCCCCTGACATCTGTAATTTTTTAAAATATTCCATTTTATTGGTTTATTTCATTCCACGCAAACAATAAACACACATCAGCAACAGAACTCAGTGAAAATATCTCCATATACAGCAGTGGTAGCTCTGCAACTGTGAGAAGAATGAGGTGAATGGATTTTGCCTCTGAACATTACTATACCATTTTGCCTGCGTCCTTGTGCTGCCATCCGTTCCCTACTGCACTACTAATGATAATGGTAATGACAATAAGGACTTACTGTCAGCCAATTAGTATGGTCTTCCTCTGTAACATGATTCATTTAAAAAATTACTTTAGAACATTTGGGAATGCTAGCTTTAAGGTTTTGATCTTAAAAACAGTTTTGTTCATGCTTTGATTGACTGGTAATCCTATTGCAGTCACCGACACTGTTCATGCGAATACAAATACTCGAGTGCTGCCTTGCCTCCAGAAAACGTATAGGTCTCTAGGAACGATTCTTTACACTAGATTTCTGTCCTTCTGAAATCATTTTTCTCAACAGTTTTTCATCATTTTTAATGGAGCAAAAATGAGAAGAATCTAACTTCTTGGCTAGATCTTCAAAGACATAGTTCCATTGACTTAAAAAACAATTTACTGTACCTGAGGATATGGTTCTAAATAGTTTTTTCTCTCTAAGCCTAAGAGTTATTAACATTTTAATCTCTTATTTGAGATCATGAAGTGTTTCATATTGCTTATCTTAGATGACCAGGCCAACCTTTTTTGATCCTACTTACTCTAGAACATCATGAACCACACACATCAGTTTGAACTCGTTAAAATTATGAACAACTTTCTCCCTTTTTGCCTGCTGAATTTTTTTCTATTTTGGTATTTTATGATAATACATCTAAAGAATTTGGGATCCAAAAGTGATATCTGTAATTGTTCCCATTTCTAGTTCCAAATCAAGTTGCAGCTCTCCCGTCTTTTTCCTATGTTCACAAAACATTTTCCTTTCCCAAAATAAGATTTACAATATCGTTCTGTTTTTCCAGTCTTACTAATTGGTTAACACCACACTTTATAGTTACAATAAAAACACAGCTGCTTCCATTTTACATGTTTGGCCAGTTTTTATAGGAGGAAGAAACTTAAATAAAGATGAATTGAAAGAAAGTGGAAATTAAGTTTAATTACCACCACCACAACAAACCACTTAAAGAATTACAGCACTTCAGTATAGATTTTGTGACCATTGTAGACAACAGGAATTTTTCTACTGACTTTAACAGCATTTGTATTTGGTCCCTGAAACTCAATTACTTGTATTGCAGAAGGAGAACTAAGGCAGGAGCAAGCTCACTCCCCTGACCAATGTTGCCTGTGGGCGTCACAACACATACTGGAATATTTTTATGTTACGTATGTTAGGGACACACATAGCTTCCTTCCCTTATCTGGGGAATGTAAGTACCTTTAGTCTATATTCAGAGAAAGGCAGGTGAAGCCATGAAAAAGTACTGGGAAAATACGCCTCCAGCAGCATTACCAGTACAGCCCATCCAAACACTACCTTGAGGGATGCAAAAGGGTGGCAACAGCTTACTTTAAATAAATAGGCTTTAAAACCAGCTAGCTTGGCAACAGGACAGTGATGTTACTTTGGCAAAGTGACAACTAGCAGAAACTGCAAAACATACTGAGCTATGTACCTGGCCAAGGACCTGTGTCGCTCATCTACCTAGGTTTTGTGTTCTGATAACACCTACCTGAAGTGAACTTGCTGTTTTGCTGAACTGGTGAATGGGTCCCACAGTCCACACAGGAACTGAGACCATCATAATGCTTAGATTTTGGAGTTATTTTGTCCTGGTCATGCTCTTTCCCCTCCAAAATATCCCTATGAGAACTAAATATCATTGCTAAAAAGTATTTGTTCTCAGTTTTCAAAATTCAGGGGAAGTTGCTACAAGCAGATGGCAAGCAGCTTCTACTGCTTTTTTTGCCTTTCTCCCTAGGGCAGAGGGAGTAGTGCTGAAATACATTTGAGCATGTCTACTTGAAATTATGTAGGAAAACATACCTTTTTTGGGAAGACATATTTGCCCATAGTAGAAGTTATAATAGCTGCTTCAGGAAGGGATGAGGGAGACAGGAAACACCTTTCAGTTGTTGAAATGTTGCCAAGACCATTCTTTCTAAATCCATAATTTTGTCTCTCTGAGATGTCAGTCCTGATGTTCTATGGAAGAACTTTAAAATGCACTTTTGATTAATTGGTGCAAAAATTATTTCCCATTTGATCTGTAGGCATTACATTTAATTCTAATGCACTTGCAGTGGCTCTGGGAGTTTTATATGAATTTGGAATGAATTTAGCCTTTATGTTTTAATTTGCTCAGCCACCTTATCTAAATAGAATGTTCTAAGGTTTGGAACAGCTGAAATATTGCTAGTAATTTTCAACTCCAATTTAAATACTTCTGAAATCAATTTAGAGAGAAAGTAAGCTTCCTCTTTGATTGAACAAATGTGCTTTCCTTCTTCTGATCTCTGGACAGTGAGTTAATGTTGTTGCCTCATCAATTTTTTGTAACATACAGCATGCTGTTCAGTAATATGCTCCTGAGAATGCAGCTGAAACAAAATTGATATTCTTTTTCTGCATTTTAAGACAAGTTTCCCAAGAATGTTTTGATTTAAAAATAAATGGAAGTTTGTACAGCAAGGTAAAGGTGATTTACATACTTTCTGCTGTAAATAGCTCATTTGGAATTATATAAAATGGCCTATTTTAGAAGCAGAATGTTCTTGTCTTGCAATATTGCACATATACAATCCAACACTGAGGGCAGGGAAAACCTGCCTGGATATTCGTATCTCTTTTAGCACTGTGGGAACTGAACACTATTTTCTGTCAACATGCCAAATTCTGATATCTCAATCAGATTTACTCACTTCACACTGGGGCACTCCATTACCACTTGAGGAATTATAATGTTGGAGAAACTAAAGTTGCCATCTATGTTTCTGTGGTTAATAATAACAATAATTTAAATTTTGAAACCCTGATTATTTTTCACTCACTTTCTATTTAAGCAAAACCCCTGCTGAAAACAAAGATTTGTTTGACTAAAGCTTTCAAAATTTTTTCATTTTAATGACCCTTTTCTGTAACTTTTCTTCCTATGTTTTTTATGTATTCTGACTTCATAACCTTATTTGACACGGACAAGCTTAATATGGCCTTTTCCTAATTCTCAGTTTGCTTAGTTTATATGGGGATGTTCTCACATAACACTAGAGAAAACAGATTTATTCATAAAATTTGGCACAATGGTTAGAAAAAATATCTTATCAAATGGTTTAGTTTCATTCACCTTTGTAATTTGCAAAAAAAATAGAGAAGTATTTTACTGAAATTATATAAAAACAGATTCTCGTGATATCTGGCCTTATCGTTGTCTCAGTGGGTACATTTTTCTTACACTTTTTAATCTTATTTGCCTGAGATCTGGCAGTCACGTGCATTTTAGAGGTCTTGCATAAGTCTATAGCTATCATCCATATTATCACCACTTTTTTTTCTAGCGACTGATTGTTCCATAATATTATTGAGGTTAATGAGCAGTTCAGTGCAAAAAATTGATTATATATCTGATTATGTTTGATGATGCCAATATATTACCTCTAGGAATCTCTATACATTGCCATAACTTCCAGAAATAATATCTGTAATATTTGCTCTTGTTAACGACAGTGGCTGAGGAATCTCATTACATATAGGAAGTATACATTGTCATGAAAATTCACCAGAAGTTGTCTGTACTTGTCTGCTATGCTTTTGCTTGTTATCAAGAGCGAGACTAAAAATTTATTAAAAATTATTTTTAAATTATTGTTAACAATTATAAGGATTTCAGTGAATAAAACCTCTGCCAGGTTTTCTGGCCTCATTCTACCAGACACAATTCCATAATAAGAAGTTCGTAACGTTCATAACGAAAAATTCGAGAGGTAGGTAATGCACAAGTAAATGTCTGTAAAGATTTTAACTGGTACCAAAATAAAGATACTACCAAATAGAAACCAAGTAATTACTTGTAAAGCAATCCCACATAAACCTCAAACCCCTCACAGTTTTGTACTCTACTTCTTCCAAGTCTGTAAAGGGTAAATAGTGTTTGTTTTAAAGTTGAATTAACTTATTTGTTTAGATATTATTCAAATCATATTCCATACGTTTGAAGTGTTACAGATTGGACTTAACTTAAACCAAACCAAAACACTGGGTTTGCCATATACACAGGACTTTACTGAGAGGCGAAACTTCTTAGCCAAATTGTTTCTCCACCATCTGAACTCACTTAATCACATGTGACTATAGATGGCACAAGTATTTCCATGGTCAGCATTACATCTGTATTATGTAGGCTACCTCTATACCTCTACTACAAAAATTTGGGATAAGACTAGTGTTTTTCTACAATGTTTTTTATTTCTTCTATTTGTCATTCAAATCTCAAGTAAAATAAGACTTAACTTCTTTTGGCCTCTAGCTTCTGTGGCAAATCATTTCTTTTGCTCTTAGTCCTGGTGCACACCATGACACTGAGCACAATATCATTATTCTTCCATCACTTCATACATACAGAAATCATTCATAGCACACCTTACTATTATTTATAATTTGATATATATTTATATATACTATATCGACAGGATAGCACCAGCAAGGACTAAACTTGTGACATCTGGCAAAAACATCCACTGAAATTAAAAGTCTTAGAACTCTTATCCAATACTTCAGTATGCAATACCATACAAGCAATATGGTTACCATTAAATGCTGGAGAAATACCACACCAAGAATTATCTTTGTGTAGGTAACACAAAGACCCAATCCTACTGTCACAGAAAATAGTTTTACTGTTTACAAAGAGTTATAGCTAACCAAGAAATGCTAAAGTCACCTTTAAATCAACAGCTTTAGATATGTGTAAATTAAAATTTTGATGTAAAATTATTCCAATTAATCATATGAAATAAACAAGCTATCAATCCCAAACAGTGTGTTCTAGCATTTCTCTAATGAACCATCTCTCATTGCTTACACACAGTGTTTGACTAGGAATGAAATACCGTTCTTTAAAAAATCCCGAAACTATCTTTCTGATAATGGCCTAGCTCGTCAGAGAGAGAAAAAGGTCCACATTTTTCAGAACATAAACACAGACTTCCTTCATCAAAGAAAACAGACTTCCTGCTTCGTACATACTCCAGCTTTTCTCTGTCTGTGCTCTCTTCCATGCACTGTATGTTCACAAGGCTTTGGAAGTTCATAAACTTTAAGCTCAGAGACTACTGAAGACACTTCAGCCTTCTTTAGAACTGTCTGAAAAATCTTCAGAAGTTCTGGGGAAAGAGGATTTGCCCATGTCTGTATCAGGCATCCTAGCACAAAGGCTAACAGCTTCCTGGAAGTATACTGTGATGTAATAGCCTCTTTATTCTCTAATTTGTGTGTCTGTTTGGATAGAACACGAAAATCCTAGGAAGCATGTAGAGCAACACAGTGAAAAATTTCTGACTGGATGTTCCTCTTGGTAGGTACCCTCACAACTCATTCTTGCTCTTGAATGTAGTTCTTCATTTGCTTAGCACTGTCTACACGTTTGTATTCAAGCTGTAATCTGGGTAGTTAGATGATTCACGTAAAAGTAACTTTTTTTTCTTTTTTCTTTTAATCAGTGGAGTCCCACGGACACTGCCTTGGCCCAGTGAGGTGATGTCAACAGTTGCAGAAGTGTGAGAACGAGCAGTCGGGCCAGAACTTCTTGAACTGGCTTTGCCATCTTACAGAACATTTCTGATATTGCAGGCATAGCTCTAGTTTTGCTTGAATGTGATTTCTGTGTTTGTCACCTGACAAGATTGTGAAGCCAAGTTGACCTAGAATAGTTGATACAGTTTTGGAGCAGAGATCCAACACCTTGTCAATAATCACTCCTTTCCTTGAAGCAGAATTCTGGAGTAAAGGTTTCCTTTACAGACTATTTTGTTACTGATGTTAAAGACAGGTTTAAAGATTTTCTTAAATCGCAACTCTGCTGATTGACCTAACCAGGTAACAGGTCTCCCTTGCTGATGGACATTTGTCTGTCAAAGTTTGCATCACTGATAGATAAGGATGCTTTTATGATACATCTTCTCACTGTGGGGAGGTCAGATGTTTCATCAACTGGTCTGGTTGTGAACAAATATATTCACATAGTGACCATCTGCCTTACCCTGCCGGATCAGTAACTGAAAGACAGTATCATCACTTTGGAGTTTCCATTAGCTTTAAATACATAAAGTTTCCAAGGCACATAATTCAGATCTGTTCTCTGTATAAACTCATTAGCAATGATAGAGAATGCAGTTCATTACTAGCCTTTTTTTTGCAGACAGTACTTTAAAGCACTAAACAAACCAGGTTATACTTAAACACAGCTGTCCAGAATTTGAGGACATTCAGATATAGATACACCACATCACATCATGAATAAATATTTTAAAATCTTTTTGAGTGTGCTTTTGGAACCGTTTTCAGGCATGCCGTTTCTGAAGACCTGTCCTTAGGTTTCTCAGCTGTCACACTGGTAATCGTAAGATGTTGTTGAAGTCATCTTTTTACAGATTTTAACATGACAGCTAACAGCATATCGTTTCCCACTGTACAACTAATAAACATTTCAGTTCTTTTACGTAAGTTAATGCCTTTCAATTACTGTAGTGCCACTGAGGAACAGAGATATGGACAGAAAGAAAGATGAAACAGATGTGTGGGTATATTTATCTATTGCCAAGTGCTGAGACACTGAAATAAACATCAACCTTTGCATGAGTACCAGTCTAATCTTTTTAAGTCAATTAAATGTTACCAAGTAGGTTATGCAGCAGATTTGTGCTTCACTTTTTGTTTATATCTCTATCTCCACAAATAATTATTTTGACTCCAAGCAAGTCAAACATTGCATGCTAGAACGATCTTGGCAGAACTTAAGTGGCCATATATCCTCTGAATGAATTTATGGATGAAAGCATTTAAAACAATTAAATGCGAGACATGAACTAAATTTTTTATCTCCACTAACAGAATATCATGGCCATTATTTTCTCGAATTTGCATGGTCTACAATATGCCACAAAGAAGAAATGGTTAATCTTCAGCCACGTTTGGAGTATTTTAATACAACAGTCAAGTGTCTTGTGAAATGTTAAAACTGAGTTTGCACTTCGGTTCACTTTCCACAAAATATGAGGCCAACTCATTTTTATATTGTTCACAGAAACATTAAAAATGATTAATGAGTGCTAGTAAATGTGAAAATGAAGGAATGACTATTAGGAATGAAAACAAATGTCTGCTTTTATCTTATCACAGCAAGATAATCCTGTTAGCTTCCTCACGACCAGCCCCTAGTTCTTCTTTTACGATGGCTAAATACCACTTAAACATTGAAACTAAACAAATTCTCACTCATGTAGAAAGTTACACAACAACTTTAGTAACTGTTATACTGAGCATTATATACTAAATTCCACATACTTTAACGTATAGAATATTTCTGTGATTCAGAAACCAAATTCAGCTTATTCATTAAGTCTATAGAATGGAGACCAAATTTCTCAGCAAGGATTCAGTGCAACAACATTTACATATATATTTACCATTCCCTTACATAGATAAAATTAATTTATGTTGAATAGATTCAGTTCAAACTAAATTTCACGTAAGACAAAAAACCTTGAAATACCTATATGGAATATAAACTTCAGCACTACTATAAAATGAAACTATAAGCTCTGGGATAGAAATGAACAGCAAAAACAGTCAATTTTTTTGAAAGCAAAACAAAAAAAAATCATAAATGCATATGTATTAATTTGCATTGATTTTACAATTTTTTATATCAGCATCAATGAATAACCAAATATGAAAATCTCTTTTTTAAAATTTTGGATATTACAAGTTATGAAAACCACAAAAAAACTGGAAAAGGTTCTGCTTGAGCTCCAATTTATTTCACATTCTATGGTTACGTGTTTATAAAAAAAATATTTTGAAATAAGCTTTTCCCCCAGTTATATAGGTTAGAGATCTGTAGCAAATTATTTGTCACAGTTCCTGATATGTTTTTTCCAAAGTTAAATCATATCTAGAATGTAAAAGACACTAGCTTTTCTGTATGAATTTTCTGTAAAATTTCATCATAATTATTTAAAATAAAATACAGTTGGGTTTTTTTCCCTTATCTTCACTGTTATTAGCATTTTAACTGCAAACTGTTATAACTTTCTGAGAAAAGCCCATTAACAATTAACAAGCAGCTGAAGCAAATTCATGGACCTAAAAGAAATACAGGTTTGAGTGATAAACTTCAGTATTAGTCTATTAACTATTAAAGATTAGTATGTAAATTTATAGCTCAAAAATAAATGTACAATGTTCCTTCAAATAAACTGCCTCATAATATAGTTAAGTCACCAATTATCATCCTCCCTTGCCTGACAAATCAATGGGGAGGAACGAATAAATGGTGGATTATGACCCATGACGTATTTTAGAATTGCAATTATTATTTTTAGATACCTTTTATATTATTTTTTCTTTTTAATAATAATGTAGGTGCAACCAGAATGGCTTGATCAGACTTGCATTGCAAGATCAATTCAGAAAGCAATCACCAATAATCCTAAAGACGAATTTATTGCTCGGTCAGTTAGCAGGAACCAGCCTTTTGTTTAGCACTTTTGTTTGCAAAGCAGTTTTTGCTCTTGAAAACACATGTATGTTGCATGATAGAAACAAAATAATATAAACATATAGTGGCATAGGTTGCTTGTGCAGTGTATTGAACAAAATCCAGAACAAAGAACATTGATACAGTTTCAGTCCTGGATGTTATACTGGAGCAGCGGCAGAAGGCACATAAGTATCCCAAAGGATGGAGTTGTTGCACACCTGAATAAAGCTTTTAATTCTCCTTCCTCTATTCCCATCTCAGTGATGGACTGTTTTCTGAGTTACACAACTGACTTTTTCCAGGATTAGTCATGATTTCCAGATGTAATCTTTCCATTCTTTGTTTCGTAATGCCAGCTCACGTCAGCCAGCTGCTGAACTGGCCTAAGAGCACTCTGAAAATGAATTCCTGTGCTTTTGGGGCCAAAAGATACCAGGCTCATCCCAGAGATAATAAATGACTGTTGTATTTGCCAAAATACCAAACTGCACTTAATTTCAAAGAGTTTCCTTGGACTGACATTATCATATGCAACTGGAACTATTTCAAGGGAGAACTACATTATCCATTATGAAGGGAAAGACATTTATTCACCTTTACCAGTGCACATACTTTTAGTGAGAGGAAGGAAGAAGGAATCAAGAAAAAAATACGATTATAAGCAAAATGGAATCTAGTGTGAGTTTGTACACAAATCCTGGAATAAAGCAGAGTATAGAAGAGATGGCTAGGCCTATTACTTTTTGACACAGAACATGAACACCAGGAAAATTATTTGAAAAACAAAAAGCAAATTGCTTCAGTTAACTGAGGGACACAAGAAGTGGCCAAGATAAAATTCTGAACCTTCTCTCATTTTCAGTTTTGATCTTAAGAATAATACAATTAACTGTTTTTCGTTCCTGTTATCTTCAATTCACTACTATATATGTTTTGGTGTGTTTGTTAATCTTATAATATCTTTACCAAAAGAAAACAGTGTAACACAGAAAAATTTGCCCCTACCATACACAGCATCTGAATGCAATCTGAGATCTTACTAAAATCCTGTCTTCACAAGATTTCCAGAGTTGTCTCTAGAGTAAAGAGGACAACACAAACTCAGCTGAAAAATTCAGAAGGCATCTCTGATGCTATTGGGATGAATAGCAAAATTCCCACAACACAGTCAGAATTGCATCACTATATTAAATGAATATTCAAAAAGAACTTCCAATTCACAGATGTGATCACTATTCCTTGAAACCTGGTGGGCTTTTTCAAATGCTTTATGAAGTGGGGTTTTTTCCCTTAAAAAGTTTTACTTATAATACTATGTGTGTTACCCTCTTCAGTTTTGATCAGATCTATATGGATACTGTATGCATAATTCTACTTTAAAAGAGGAGATTGCCAGTAGTATAAACATATCATTATGCAAAGTAATTAGATGCAGAAAAATAAATAGAATCGACACTGAGAGCTTATAGAAGTGCAGATAAACAAGTACTCATAATGTTTTTTAATAGATGTTTAGAAAAATCAGCCATATCCTTCAGGTTAATGACTTAGTTCCATCTAGATTTGCTCTTCTGGGTTCAGAATATACAATTATAATGCTTATAATTCAAAGTGAGAAAACCTTGATGACTACGCTTGCAGAATCCAGCAGGCTTTAGCAGATCAGCAACCTTTAAAATCATCTTTGTAAATCACAGAATCATAGAATGGCCTAGGCTGGAAGGGACCTTAGAGATCATTTAACCCAACCTCCCTGTCATGGGCAGGGACGCCTCTCAACTAGATCAGGCAACACATGGGGACCGAACGAGGATCGATATAGAAAGGTATTTTATTTAAACTCATAGGCAGTTCTAAAAATCCTTTTTTTCCTGTAATTGTAAATTCTTGTTTGCAAGTCGCAGAAATTATTATTTTTTGTGTGTAAGTGAGATACTATTATTTCTGCTTTGGCTTTGATCTACTATTCAGAACTACAGCTGGTGGCAATCCTCCCTCCAGCTACAACTAGACATTCCTTATTCTGTGGTCTTCACTTACTACTATAGTTTGTAAAGTCTCCTCTGTCCTTTCCTGACTAATGTTTAAGCAATCAGTCAGGATAAAAACAGACAGTACTCCCCTACTGTGGGCTTAGTTGAATCACCTATTGAGTCAGAGCTGGGCAGATGAGAAGGTCTTGTTAAATCAATAGATGATTCTGGTATGCAGTGGGAAAATAAGGTAAAAGATACTTGTCCCAGAATTATTCGTGTGCCTAATCTGCCCTGTTCACATGGTTCAGGTACGGACTGTAAAGGCACAACCATGCACAAATGAACGATTTTCAGTTCTTCATCCTTCTAACACATTTGGGATGTGAGATCTGAAGGGGACAGTGACCCAAGTAGCACCCACTAACTGCCAAAGAGATTGGCATGGGGTGGTGTAACCAGCAAGGTGGCTTCTACTGACCATCTTAGTGAGAAAGCAATAAATAACAAAAAAGAAATCCACAACAGACCCTTGTGAAGGAGTGGAGCAGCAGGGAGAGAGGTGATGTAACTGGATATTCTGGATTGTGTAGAAATGCAATCCTGAAGAGGATTTATTACGTAAAAGTGAAGCTAACCAGTACTTCAGTGCAGCGTCTTGATCTCCTGCACTGATCACAGGTACACTGGAGGCCTTCACACCTCTTTCTGTACATAAAAAGGCATGCGTGTAAGAAGTTTCAAAATAATCATTAAATTACACATTTAATAAAATGCATGTTTGAATGGTTATAACTGTACAAACTATTTCACATATAAAAGTATTAAACTTTTTAACTAAGAGTGAGGTTTTTTCCTAAAGCAAAGTTTAGGGTATGTTTGCTAATTGTACGGTGATGTCTTTACTGGTAATTCATATAGGCATATGCAAACCACCCTATTATCAGGAAGCGTGTCTTAAATGTAAGAATCCTTGGCAGTATGTTTATTTCCTATTTTGTCCACGGGACTTCAGCTTCATTCAGTAGAAAGAATGAATATACAGGGCAGCAGAATTAAGTTCCATAGGGAACAATAAATCTGGTCTGTCCTATTTTTTAAGTGCAGCTTGAATTATCTTCTATTTACAGAGAGTACTGGGAGGGGAGCCTGTCAGTTAATTCATTCCTATGTCATTACATCTGTTGTGCTGAAAAATAACTGAAAATAGCACATAACCCTTACCTTCACTGTCTCTTCAGGCTGTAGAGACCAAAATCAAACACTCACACAAACAACGTTTCTATGACTTCTAATGCCTCTGCTTAGGTCACCCAGGATAGAGCTGTGAAGACACGTTCTGTTCTTCCACCTGCAAGGTAAAGCCAGGTTGAAGTTGTTACATACACTCTCTCGAGACAAAGCCAACATTCAGCATGCTTAGTATATCTTCGCCTGCTTCATATACATTTTAGTGTTTCTCTAAAATGATTGTGCTACAATTTCAGAGGTGCACTGGATTTGCCGATGTTATCATGAAATGCATTTCATTTTGTACAGCCTCTGCCTTTCTCACTCCTGCTGGTATTGAGCATCACTGAGTTAGCAAGCTATTCCAGCAGATAGCTGATTTTATTATAGGTTAAGCAACTAGCAGATAAAAAGATACAAGAAGCTCCAACTGCAGTGGAACTGTTCCACAATTTCAGATTTAAAATAAGTTTTATGAAAAAACAAAAATTTGTATGTGGCAGCCGGGAAAGTCTAAATAACTGTGTGTCCCCTAATGGTATTTGAGGTCTGAGTACTCGTAAGGACACCAGACAGGCTTCCATTCACACAGCAAGTGGCTGACCCCCTCCCGTAACAGGCCGCCACCTGGCAATCCTCCAAGAGAATTTCCTTAAAAATCTCTTGATTTTTCATTAAAGTAAAACTCCACAGTGATAAAGCTCGGATGCTCACCTGCTAGCTTGGCAAAAGTGGCTTTTTGACAAGTAAAGTACCTTCAACCAATATGTATGTTTATGTGTGTGCGTGCGTGTCTCCTCACA
>NW_009695133.1:0-2540 GCF_000703405.1 Apaloderma vittatum | reverse complement strand
AGTGCACACGCCAGAGAAGCAAATACAACCTTAAAATCCAAGATTGAGGCAGTCATCACTGTCTGGACTGGGAAAAGCAGAGGAGAGGAAACTCAAACAGAAGAGCTGGTGCCACAGCCCAGACGGGCGTCCTGTGGTCAGGTGGAGATCCCTGCGGGGATGAGAGAAGAGATGGAACCCAAACCCAACAGCAAGCATAGAATCACAAAATTGTCAGGGTTGGGAGGTGTTGCCTTTCGAGGCGTGACGACCTGGTTCAGAGAACAGCGCGGCGACCAATCCCAGGCCGCTCGGGCCATCAACACACTAACACCAATGTGGTGGATGGCAAATGGCGTTTATTAGTGCATAACACAGCGTTATATAGCCCGAGTTTACGACGTCACTGCCATCTGCTTAAGTTAGAAGGTAAACGCTATTGGCTATAGAGAGAGGGTCCCTATCTTTCCGTACAGCACAATATCTTCCGGCTGCCGGGCCCTTACTACCAACATTTCCCCCCTCCCTATGCATAACTAAATTGGCTCAGATACAGCAATTCTAAAGAATATATACATCGTAACTTTGGATAAAAACCATACTAAGTGCATTTTGTTTCTATTCTGTGCTGTATAACAATCTTAATGTACGTAGTGCGATTTGAACAGAAAGCTTAAGGCACGTCGAATAAGAGGTAGTTGAAGGGGGGGGGTAACTGGGAGTAACAGGGCTTAACTAGGGGTAACTAAAGGAGATTCTGAGCAAAAACATTCTTAAAGCAGCTGTTGGCGCTCTACTAGCATGATGTTAATTGCCTTTAGCTGGCTCTTAACAAACGACACGAGCTTATTCAATATACAGGGTCCGAAGGTCAATGCTATTACAATCATTGCGATTGGCCCTGTCAAGGTGGATATCAGGGTGGTGAGCCATGGGGAACGGTTGAACCATGACTCGAACCAGCTTTGTTGGGCTTCTCTGTCTCTTTGTCTTTGAGCTAATCTCTCCCTCAATTTAGCCATCGAATCTCTAACTACTCCAGTGTGGTCAGCGTAAAAACAACACTCCTCTTTCAAGGTGGCACGAAGGCCCCCCTCTTTCATGAATAGGAGGTCTAGTTCCCGGCTATTTTGCAAGACAACTTCAGAAAGCGAGGAGAGGGATTGCTCTAGAAAGGTGATGGATTTTTCGATTTTTTGTAAGTCCTCATCGATGGCAGCTTGTAGTTGAGACAGGATTTGTTGTTGGGTTACAAGGGAGGTTACTCCTGTGGCCGTGCCGGCTACTCCTAAACAGAGCAGCGCCACAATTGTTACAGCTGTTACTACTTCCCTTTCTTAGAGTTTGCTGGCAGCTTCTTCCCAGTAGTAGTATATATCTTCCTCTGGATGATATAGGACCTTGGGAACAATCAGAATTTGTACACAAAAGTCAGCAGCATGATCAAAACGTTGAAGGGACACACAGGGGGTCACCCCTAATTGATGGCAAATCCACATTCCTGATGCGGATGGGATCGGCCATTTATAGGTTTTGTCAATTATGACAGTATTTGCGCAAACATCACTGTCCCAGCTTGCCAGTGCAGTATTGCCAAAACACACGTCCCAGCCTCTAATCTGATTTAGAGTGATTCCTCTCCGTGGTGTGTCCCACTTGCACTGGGTTGGGCTGTTGTCCGATGAATAATCAAAGGAAACGTTGAGGGCAACACCTTCATAAAAAGGGGGGATACACATCATAACATAACCAACATGAATTTGTGAGATTCAGATTCGAGTGATTCAGCGATATGAAGGTAGTATCTAACACATCAAAAAATGGCCCATCGGGCAACTGATGGGGGTTTACCTTTAGTCTACCTAAAGGAACTGTTCGCACAGTTGACGAGGGACTGGTCAAGGCAGGGGTGGGAATTGGCAAGCTTTTTTCTCTCTGCTGGTTGACATTTTTGATTACAACATTGGGGCCAACCGCTGTACTACTTTTTACTTCTTGTTTTTTGATAAGAAACAATCCCCCTCTATCTCTGCCAGATTCCCAGAACCCAAGGCCCCAGGTTCTGCCAATGGTCCACCCTAAGTCATTTTCATTGGTAACGTTTAGCATAAGATGTTGGCACCATGTCTTGGCCATCTCATCCCATTTTGTAATTCCTGGTCTCAGACCTTTAGGGGGTTTAGTGCACCTATAAGGCCCCCACTGAGCTTTCAAATATTTATCTGGCCCTGCAGCTGGTGTCCAATCTGAGGCTGTAGTTTCACATCCCCAGTAGGCACAGTAATAGTGGTTAGGAGCATTACAGTAAGGCTTGCCGGGGTTAGAACTAGGGCACATGTAATAGTTTGCGTCATTATAGCAGGGGTAAACTGGGAGTAGATCACAAAAGTTTACTTGGAAGCTAGGGGGTCCGGGGGTAACGATGTTTCGGAGTACCACCTGATCCGTTCGTCTTATCAACACCCACTCCCACGGTTGATGTTCATACAAGCCACTAGATGGCATTGCAAGCTCCAAAATTAGAATCACACAAAAACATCGCAGCCCCCCCCCGACGGGGG
>NW_009695132.1:4385-32298 GCF_000703405.1 Apaloderma vittatum | reverse complement strand
TGGTGTCATCTGCAAATTTACTGAGGGAGCACTCAATCCCCTCATCGAGATCATCGATAAAGGTATGAAACAAGATGGCCCGAACACTGAACCTCTGGGGACACCACTCATGACTAGATGCCAGCTGGACTGAGCTCCATTCACCACCACTTCTGGGGTCAGCCATCCAGCCAGTTTTTAACCCAGAGAAGAGTACATCTGTCTAAGTCATGAGCCGCCAGGTTCTCCAGCAGAATGCTGTAGGAGATAGCATCAAAGCCTTTATTAAAGTCCAGGTAGACAACGCCCACAGCCTTTCCCTCATCCACTAGGCAGGTCACCAGCTCATAGAAGGAGATCAGGTTGGTCAGGCAGGACCTGCTTTTCATGAACCCGTGCTGGTGAGGCCTGATCCCCTGGTTATCCTGCATGCACCGTGTGAGCATACTCAAGATGAATCACTCCATAATCTTCCCTGGTACTAAGGTCAGGCTGACAGGCCTGTAGCTCCCCAGATCCTCCTTGCAGCCCTTCTTGTAAATGGGTGGCAAACCTCCAGTCATCTGGGACCTCCCCTGTTAACCAGGACTTCCCGTAGGTGATGGAGAGTAGATTTGCAAGCTCCTCCGCCATCTCCCTCAGCACTCTCAGGTGGATCCTGTTCAGCCCCACAGACTTACGAGTGTCCAGGTGGTGTAGCAGGTCATTAACTGCTGCCTCCTGGATTACGGTGAGTACATTCTGCGCTTCGTCTCTCTCCTCCAGCTTCAGCGGCTGAGTATCCTGAGGATAACCAGTCTGACTATTAAAGACTGAGACAAAGAAGGCATTAAGTACCTCTGCCTTTTCCTCATCTTTGGTGATAATATTCCCCTCTGCATCCAATAAGGGATAGAGATTCTCCTTGGCTCTCTTTCTGTTGTTAATGTATTTGTAAAAACATTTTTTGTTATGTCTTTCAACAGTGGCCAGGTTGACTTATATGCGGGCCTTTGCTTTTCTGATGTTGTCTCTGCATTACCTAACTAGATCCCTCTAATATTCCTGAGCTGCCTGACCCTTCTAACAAAGGTAGCAAACTCTCTTTTCTTTCCTGAGTTGCAGGCAAAGCTCCCTGTTCAACTACAGGAAATCAAGTTTTCAGAAACTTTCTTCCTTGAAATTCTCATACTTTCTTTTCCTTTCAAATCCCTCCACGGTGTCAAAGTTAGGTGCAAAATAAGAGGGATGTGTAAACTGCCAATAAGTTAACTTGATAGGTAAAATAACATCAAGGCCTTGAGAATGCTCTGCTTGCTTTGTAATCCAATTGCTTGTGACCATTGAAGAAGGCCTTCTCCAATCTACACGACTCTCTGATTCTAAATACATATTTAGACAAGATAGATATACATGATTTACAGCAACAATTTAACCATTTCTCATTATTGGAAAGTTTAATGTAACGTTTAAAAGGATTGCTGGCCCCTTGTACTGTCAATTACATTATTATCAAATCTATTTTCATAGTACTTATACTCTCCATATACCTAGTTTACAGTTATTATATGTGATTACATTATTAATGCATATCACTAGCAAATGCAGCTGAATCAAAGTCTGTGGGATTAAGGTCCAAAGCACACATTTAAACCAACTAACTTGCAAAATAAAGATGTGATGCAAAATGACTGGGGTAAAAAGCTTTTACTTTGTAACTTAATGCTGCCAGGCCTTAGCTGAAGAGCAGTTCAGATTTAGGGCAAAAAAACTCCTTGTGTTACCTTTACTTAGATATGAATTCACAGGTGAAGAGAACACATAACTAGAAGATTTAAAAGTGATACATTGCTTGGAATCTTGTTAGCCTCTCACTGAGCTTATGCACACTTTTAATTATTTACAGTAATGAATACCATCCAGCGGATGTAATGTGCATGACGCATATGAAAAGACTGAATTAGAAAATGTCTTACCTTAAATTCATGAATAAGTACTTTTTCTCTAGAGATTATGACTTCTAAGAAGAAATCAAACTACCTGGTAAACAATAAGCAGTTTCTATCTAATAAAAACTGAATACCTTTAGAGAAATGCATCAGTCACCTGAAGAATAAGCAGATGATGCAAATCTTCAGTAAGTTTTAACTCTTGTGCAATTACTACAGTTCAAGTAATGGGTAATATTCTATGCAAACTGTACATGACTAAATGCTTTCATGAGCTTATTTTATATACATCATAACAGTTATTACTGTCTATAAATCATGTTCATTTGTTCATTCATTTTCCTATAAATAGGAAAGCTGAAATAAAGAATCTGAAAGCTGAGAAAAACAACTGAGATGAGACTGTCTTTTTATATTACGGCTATGTATTTGTTTATAAATATTTCACCAGTAATTTTCTTAAAAAATAAACTCAAAATAGCAAGCAGTAAGAATAAGTAAGAAGAAGCAAGCAGTAGTTTAGGGAGCAGTTAAATAGGTTATGTACTTCTAAGTCTGTTTAGCCTGATGCATACCTAGGATCCTTAGAATAGTCAGTATAAAGTAGGAGCCTTTAGCAGCTGTCTTGGAGAAATTCTAAGGAACATTTGAAATTTCAGAAAATAAAAGTGGCATCATGCTTCTCATCTTTAAATTGTAAGAAACAAGTATTTGTATTTATAGACTGCTTGTCTGAAACCAATTCCTAAAAATAAAAAATAAACACCACAACAAACTGTATTAAGTACAGGGAGAAGCAGAAAGAAATGAGAAGAAGTCAGTCTGGATTTCTCATGAACACATACTGTCGACCAATCTCATCCCCCTCACTGACACGATACACAGAAGAGAGGAAAAGCAGCAGATGTTATAACTTGACTTTCTTAATTCTTTTGATGTGACAGTCTGATAAACAAGCTAGAAAAGCATGATGCAGATGAAAGGGGTGTAAAGCAGCCAAAAACCGTAGTTGGAAAGCAGTTATTAGTAGTTCCCTGTCAAAAGGGAGCGCTATAGCAAGAGTGGCTCTGTAAGGCAAGGATCTACTTTTACTGATACTTTTCTGAATGGTAGAATAAAGGGAATATTTATGAAAATGGCACATTAAGTGCTTCCTGGGGAGCTCTGGAAGAAAGGACTGGAATGAAGAGTCCAAGACACACTAGTCAAAGGAGTGGCATAAGAGGAGAAAGCAGGGTAGAACCAAGTATGTACAACACAGCCCACCCAAGAAAAAGAGATAAAGTGCCTACAAACAGCTGGGAACAACCAGCCAGGTAGCAGTGGTTCAGAGGCAGCCTGGGAATTTAGTAGAACAGAAGTTGAAATGTCATCTCACACAGGAGGGAGATCTCATGTTAGGTTTGCAACATAAAAAGTCATCTTCTATCATGCTTAGAGCACTGCATTTAGTTTTAGGCATCAGCTGGACATAGTCAGGAGAGAGAAATGTGAATGATCAGAGGCTTCTAAGACATCATCATCGAAGAAAGACTAAATGAATTATGCCAGCTAAGCTTAGGGATATGAACAAGGAAAGAATATGATGAACTTTCAAGCGTATGTTGATAAAATGCTTCCAAACCCATACAGAGTCAAACAGGTTTAACTCCAATAAGAATAAGAACCTAGAAATACATATCCTAGAGAAGCTATGATTTTCCCTGAGCTATATAAATCACCCTTAAAACCAACTAAATACGTTCTAAGCTGGACTGACGAAGATATCATTGATTCTGCCTCAGGGTATGCACATGGGTTGAACGAGTTCTAGTTCCCTTCATTTTTTATGACTGGACACCAGAACAGATATCTAAAATCTTAATATCCGCATAATGGAGGAAGTAATAAAATTGTGCAAGTACTACTTGCAAGGAGTCTGAATGAATCCATTCCTTGCTAGTGACTTGAAACATTCCATTTATACTGATTAATTGTTTTCATTATGTGGAAAAAACTTGTGGAACTAATGATAATGCTAATTTTTGCATTTCAGTGCTTTGAAATGACAATAGCATGATAATGATGAGCCTCATTACTTTGTGCATTTTATACAAGCCATAAAACTTGTACAAAACAGGCTTCTGATACAAGTTGGCCAGAAAATAGTTACTCCCTATGCAAAATATTTGTTTTCGTCCATTTATGTCCATTTTAGTCTGTTTTCAAAGTAGTTGTGTCAAATGCAGAGAGATATAAATTGATACAGTAAAAAATGGAAATCCATGTTTAACTCAACACAATCTAATGAAGAACAACCAGACATATTTCATATACAAATTCTGTCAATCATTATGGTAGTATCCAAATATGAGTTCATAAATATACCCATTGTGGCTGGAGTAAAATTTCCTTTGATAGTACCAGGAGTGGTTTCCAAGTATTTCCAAGTATTTTAAGAATAATAAATGTGTACACAGACAGAAAAAAAAAAAAGTAGTATCTAAACTGAACTAAAAAAAAGTTTATCTGTGAGACCTTAATTCTTCTTCATTGCAGTAAATCTGCAAGTACAAGCTTGTATCAATACCTTTATATAGCCTTGAAAAGTATGAACAAATATAACAGCAATTAAATATATCTGAGCAAAACAGTGCTTATATAGGCTCTTATTGGTTTATGCACTTAATTTGTGAAAAATACTTGTAATTCAAGATACATGAAATAGTAACATAACTGAGCAGCTTTCTCCTCTGCCTACTTTAAGGACTCCCAAAAATTGACACTTTCATATCTATAGACACAAAACACGTATAGTCTCTACCAGATGTTTAACACATCATGTTGCTCATTTGTGAGAACAGTTTATCGTCTTTGGAAGGTAGTGTATAGTCATATTTCTTTTGAACTCTTCTGGATTAAAAATCTAAGCCGTTCCATGATACATATCAAATACATCAAGCCAGTTCAGTATTTGCTTACCACTCAGCCCTGTGCTGGTCTGCTCCTTTAACCACCCCAGGTTTCTACCTGCAGGTCTGACAGTAGGGATGGGTGGAGAAAACAGGATGACAAAGGTCATGGATCAAGATAAAGGCAGGGAGATCATTTACCAACTACTATTGCAAGCAAAAGAGACACAAACAGAGGAGAATTGATTTAATCCATTGCCAATTAAAATAGATTTGGAGAGAGAGAAAAAAAAAGAAAAAACATGAAAACACCGTGCCTTGCTCAGGCTCAGCCTCCCTCCTTCACCCTCAGCTCCTCAACCCCTGCCCCAGGCAGCACAGAGGGGATGGGGGGGGTAACTTTCTCTCCGCCACTAACTTTGCCTTTCTCCTGCTTTTTCCATGTTCTTATCGTAGGCTCTCCACAGGCAGCTGGTGTTCTGGGAATGTCCATCTGCTCTGGCGTGGGCTGCTGAGCCATACCTGCTCTGTGCTGGAGCACCTTGCCTGCCGCCTTCTCCTGCCTTGGCTTCCCACGTTATTTTCCTCACTCAACACCGTTCTCTCGTGTTCTTGCCCTTTCTTAAACAGCTTTTTCCCAGAGGCAGCCTCAGTTTGCTGACAGGCTCAGTTCAGTCCTGCAGTGGGTCCGTTGTGCAGCCGGTTAGAACTGGCTGGAACTGGCTGTGTCCGGCCTAGGGCAGCTCTGGCCTCTCCACACAGGGGCTGCCCCTGCAGCCCCCCTGCGATGCTGACGGGCAATCACGTATAACCCAAATCGTGCCTCTCCCCTCTCATTTGGGCAGCACTGAGAAATCATTCTCTTCTACAACCTCAGTACCCTTCAGTATATTGCAAACGTGTCAGTTCCAATATGCAACTGCAGATACCTGCAACGAACTGTTTAACTCCCTCACCTGAATGTTTGACTTTTTGCTTCTCATTATCCGAGTCTATTTTAACGGGCAGTAAATTAATTTTCCCCAAGTAAAGTTTGTTTTGACTACTGTAGAGTTTTTGGTCTTAAATAGCTGCCGCCACAGTACAGAAGACACTAGCAGACAACTGAAGATTCCGAATTTATTCAGACTGAATTTTGAGGTAGATTACTCAATATCGCAACCTCTAATATGCACAAACTATGTCACAGATACAGTCATCAAAACGTCCTAATGGTCTGAGATTGACCAATTCCTTAGCATCTTTCAAGAATTTGTTTTCCAAAGTAATGACATTACCAGAGTATCACAGATTTAAAGTTTGTACTCAGTCTGCAGTACTAGGTAGAGTATCTTTAGTTCATACACAGGTTTGTACGTGGATTTCATACCATCTGACCAAAGTGCCATGCGGCCTTCCCAGTTTTGTGCAACTAGATTCACTGAGCTAGATATGAAACAGAGATGTAAAAATAACCTGGAATCAATAGGACAATTCTTATTCGGAGCTCACTGTTCATTTGAAATCTCATTCAAAAAAAGTATCAGAAGATCCTACAACAGATTTTCTGTTCTGCCAGAGAGACCAAATGATTTCAGGTTGCTGAACCTACATGTTTATTAAGTAACTCTCTTGCTACCAATACACACAACTTAACGAGATACACAGAAACAAGAGAACTGAATGGTTCAGTACAGCAAGTTGTACAAAGACTGGCCTTCAAAATTACTAATAAGGACACCATCACAGGGATTTTGAATTCAGAAACCTAGCTATTATTAGAATAGAACTCCATACAAGGAACTCTTAAAAGAGAAAACAAACAAACCAGCAAATACTAGATCTTTTAAATACAACACTATTTAACCCACTGTTATCCTTACAAAGCAGATCCTTATTATTAGCTGTGCCATCAGATTAGCAAAATCTTCTTTGGTCAAACTCTTGTCTCAAGCTGTTCCTCTCTGATCATGCTACAGATCTCCTTTTTCTTTATTCTTGCAGATTCTTCTCCCTTTAGCACAGAAAATTCCCGCAGCTGAGCATACGTGACAGTTTCTAACAATGGAATCATCTCCCCGCTATGGAGAAACACCACAGCTGGGTTGTCCATCTTTCTCACAGCACACTGATGTGTGAAAGATATTCATAACAACCTCAGAAAGTCCTTACGAAGAAAAGACAGAGAAGATGACTAGAAAGGTAAAAAACCTAAAGTCTTAAAGCAGCAAAGATCCTCCCCAGGACAGTACAAGGCAACACAGTATAGGCAAGGCTTAGAGTCACTGCTTTTAAGGAGATTCTGAGCCATAAAACACATAAAGATAACAGCAACTGTAAAAATGGGAACTACAAGCCTGACTAGCAAAACATCCTCCTGGAAACTGAACACATCAGTGTCTATAAGTCTTTCAAATTCATCAGAAGAAAAGGAAGAGTTTGGGAAAGATTCAACATGAAAGTAGAGGAAATGAAAGAAAAAAACTCAAACAGTAGGAAAGCCAGAGCTCTATCAAGAAATAAAATTACTTAAATAAGAAATATAGTCTATTTATTCAAATACAAGTAGAATAAATACAAGAACAGACGTAGAAGTCTGATCGTATCTATTTATTGCCTATGTACTCCTTACAGGAGGTACATGCTGACCTTTGTTTAGCTTGTCTAATTAAAATCAATTTTGCCTTTAACTCTTCTCAAAGTTCTTTTTTTTTTTTTTTCCCCAACACGACTATTCTTTCTCAAAACTTACGGAGATGAGACAGAGAAGACAAATAGCTCCCTTGCCATCAGTGCATTTGCTCTATCATATCTGACACTTCTCTGTTAGCTACAGATGATCATCTCATTGACTTCCACGTAATAACAGATATAAATATTCAACCATCTTTAAAACACAATCTCTGAGTTTGTTAAAGTACATGCTTGTACACATATACATTAAAGATCTGTTATTTTAATAAGCAACTAATTTTTAGTGCCATTCTGCTCATACTGTAAACTCACTCTATAGCTCTTGAAGTGTCTCTGAGCAGCTAAGAATCTACAGAATTACTTGGATTCTTTCACCATCTCTTTTTTTATTTCCTTAAACAAAAGTTTTCTTGTAGATATTTTAATGCATGATTAACCAACAGATGCACAATCAAATGTTTCTTACAGTAAGAGATTCATTAATGAAGTTAAACAATAATGTAAATGAAACAGGAACTGGATATTAAAAAAGAAAAAAAAAGGAACTAAAAAATATGAGCTGCCGTACTTCATAATAATGATCTTAAGATATATACTGTGAGCATAAATATTTATATTCATTCTGATTATAAAACATCTGCTTATCAAGTGTCTTTGCTGGCAATACTTTGGTTCATTAAATGATTATAAAGAACTTTCACTGAAGCATTCAAATTCATTAAAACACAATTTCACATGCAAAAATATTGAGTTTTTGTTATTGTTCTCTCATTGTGAAATTATGGTTGTGTTCCCAAATGCAGGATCTGTTTTATCAATTGCCTTCCATAGACTGAATTTCTTCTTACTATTGTATTCCAGTGTAGGTACTATTTATTGGGTTTGATGAAAGTGACTACATGAAAGTACATGGTCTACTCCATAGAGGTAATATGAATACAGAAGCAGAATGGCCCTTTTATTATTATTAAAATAATTGTGTATCCATTAACTGAGTCCAATTTTAACAAGAATTAGCAAAGCTCATATGAGATACATACGAGCTTTCATTCTCCAAGTGAAAATGCTCATGGTTTGGGTATTTTTAAAAACATCTTGATAAAAAACTGAATTACAATTAGGAAAAAAAAAATCATTACCCTATGCGACCATGAGCAGATTCATTTCAGTGTACGTAGTATGTAAAGAAAGCACATGAACCTACCTCTTCCTCTAAGTGGTGTAAATTTCATTCAGAATTCTCCATAAAGGAAGGAAGCTGTCGTATCTCTTCTGAAATAAAAGATATAGATAGCAAATTTAGAAAATCACTGGAGGAAAGGATGGCCTGTTCACAACTGTTGGTCCACTGCTTTCAATCAAAATATTTTATGAAAGATTGGGCATTTTTTATTACATTTTTGCCATTTTCTGGCTACCTCTTACTGTAATCTACAGCTCTCACGGAAAGGAGAGAGCTACTTAACGGATTGCCACACTCATCATTTACTACTGTCGTTCCTAGTTTCTGAGTAGAAATATTAGACATACTCTACTGTTTCAGAAAAGGAAGGACACTGACAGCCAGTCATCTTCTGTGACAGATCCTTGTCTTTCCTTCTCCACTAATGGGTTATTAAACAGCCCAAAAAAGTATTAAACATTACCATTTCGTAGCTCTTAATAAATGGCAAAGTGTAAAGTGACAAGGGGTCTTGGCAAGTTATAAATTTTATTGCTACACTGCCCATGCTCATGCATCTATTGTTAGTACTATATGAACTTCTATTGTATGTATCTAGAGTTCTCAATCAGTTTTAGTTACATTTGCACTGAGATTTTAGACAACTTCGGCAAGAGTAGGCACATACTTAAAAACATGTGTGGGAAGTACGTTGGATTTTCGTCTCGAAAATTTTCGTCTTGAAAATTCCCTCATCTATGACGATTATGAGCTGGTATTAATATTCTTACCAGACCAGAAAGATTTTGAAGCTTATCCACAACTTTATACAATTTACAAGAAGAAATTAAAATCCCTTAAGATGTTCCTTTCCTTACTGCTACATGTAGATCTAGCCTATGGCTCCATTACATTTAATATTGAAGTAATACAATAAAATTGAATACCTTATTGGTATGTGTCTGGATGAATTTGTTCAGATGTGTTTATCACACAACGAATCTGGAAGACTGACACAAAGAAGGGCATTCAGATTTCAATGTCTTGCTTAATTATTACCCAAAAAAAAAAGGTTAATTTCCTGGCATTTTTTTACAAAAAAAAATATTTTTAAAAAATGCAGATATAAATCATACCTTTTAGGGCACAAACTGTTCTAACAAGTATCAGTCATAGACTTTGGAGACAGTTGTCCTACACATTTCTGGATTATGCAGGTGCCTGTAAGATTTGGGACACTTCAGTGAGTGTACCATGAAAGAACTCTCTTTTACTACATTTGATACTTTTCACATAAAAGATGAACATATTCACTTCAGAGTACTCGTATTTCAAGGCATAGGGCAGCATATAGTAAAATTCACAGTCCAAGCATATACTTTTGTCTTAGGTGACTATTTTACTCAGTTTTATTTTATACAATCAACAGAGTGTAGTTGCTACATCCCTCCTTGCCTTGGCTCCTCCAACCCTAAGAGAATCATGCAGCTTAAAACCATGTACATAAACATCTTTGAAATGTGAATGTAAGAAATCATTAAAGGGCTCGTTGTGCCTTTTTCCCACCCCAACTGAGGCCCTTGTGTTGGAGAGGTGAATTAGTTGGGTCAAAGAATGTGACCATATGATGCAGCATTTTTTTTCCCCTGAACAGACTATTTGCTATCAGCGTAGAAGTATACAGTAACGCGAACCATACAGGGGGTACTGCAAATTAAACTGTTTACTTACACAACATGAGTTCCTCATTCACGAGATCAAACCCACGGTGTCAGAGTATCACAGAACCACAGCACAGATGAGGCTGGAAGGGACCTTTGGCAGAGGGTGTAGTCCAACACCCTGCTCAAAACTCAGTCACCTAGAGCATGTTGCTCAGGGACACATCCAGCCAGCTTGTGAATAACTCCAAAGATGAAGGCTCCGCAAGCTCTCTGGGAAAACTGTGCCAGCATTTGACCACTCTGAGTGAAAAAGCATTTTCTATGTTTAATTGGAATTCTCTGTTCTTCAGTTTGCACCCACTACATCCTGTCCTTTCACTGAAGTATCACTGGCCACTACATAAACATTTCATGATAAGAACAGCTATTTCTAGGTTGAGTCAGCAGACATCTAATAGCACAAATTAGTGGTCCAGAAAACCAAAAGAGATTGAAAAGAGGCTTCTTAGAATTGCTGAAGCAATTTCAGATGGCTGTACTTCTGATCTCCATGCTAGAATTCTGAAAACATGAACAACATCTTCCAAAATCAGTATCAGATTATTAGAATAGGGCCACTATGTTGTTTCATTTAAAAGACAAAAACCGAAGCAACAGTGTTTCTTGACATTAAAAGAAACCGTTCCATCTAAATGCATAAGTCTTAGAGCACTCAGGATCCCAAAGAGGTCACACATGGCTTGCCGTGCCAAGTCCTGCTTCGCCTGTAAGATGTGGTAACAACGTGTAGTGCTGCATCAGAAGTTCTACTAACTTTTCATTTGGTTTCTGGTTACTTAGGATACAAATAAAACTTAAGCGTAACACAAAGAATGAAACTGAGCTCTCAATTTTCTCTCTTACTTCAGCCTGAAACATTTAACCTCTTCTCACTTTATATAATGAATTTGGGACAAATCAGGACGTAACCCTGGATGTTATAGTAAAAATTATACTTTTAAAAAAAACGTCTAAGTTACTTGAGGATGGAAAAAACTGATCTGCTATACAAGAGTCTTATCTTGTAATTTCAGAGCAGTTACTGTACATGGCATCTAAAATGCCTTAAAATATCATTTGTACTTCTCTTATTTCACTAACATCGAAGAATCATCATAAGATATGAAACTTATCAGGATGTCAGCAGGGATTATATTTTTATTTATATATTGATTAAAGAAAAAACCCATGATTCCTATTGAAACTGTAGAATTGTACTATGAAAAGCATTTGTGAATGGGTAATACACAATATCTGGCATATATGTCTATAAATGCTGTATGTGTTACTCTGACATTGTAAGAATTATGCTTTTACAGGCTGTTAATAATAAATAGAACGGATCCATGTCCTTTCAGCAGACTGCTAAGAACCTCATTTTTTTAAATTGTGTATCTGCCAAACAGCATAATGCTGACTGTCTCGATGGCATTTTGCTAGATGTCTTCACGCAGACTATAAAAATATATCTAAGATAGGCACAAGGAAGAACTGTTACCCTTTTATGGTTTGTTTCCTCCAAATTGCAAGACATGCATATGTAGGTCAAGAAAAATCCAAAGGGTTTGTATTTTTGTTTCTTCCACAGTGACCTACAGTAGTTGATGAAGCTTCACAAGTTTTAAGGCATAACAGCAAGATGGATAAAGATGAGATTTGTCGCATGGGTCATGGGATTCCCTGCAAACTATATCTTTAAAAGCTGTTGTAGAGTAGCCTTTTCAGGCCCTTTCTATATGGTACACAGCATTTTGCAAAGGCTAATTGTCACAAGATGATGAGACATGATAGCTGATGCTGATCAAAAGCAACCTTTCATCTGATATACTGCAGAAAGCATACCACAACAGTTTCTGGGTTTAAGGTCTTTAAAAGAGTTATGTATGTTTATAACCTAACTTCAGAATTCTACAGTATTTCACATTTGTTGGCTTCTCCTTTTCCTTAAATGTAAAATAATGTTGTCTTTTAAAGACTGACACATTCTCCAGTATTTCTATAGTTAGTACTTGATCAGACATGGATACTTACTGTACAACAAAAAGCATGCAAACAGGAGAAAATAAGGAAATGTGGATGGAACGGAAGTCTGGTGCTCTCTGAATCAAATCTGCTGCAATTACACTCTGTAGTAATTGCAAATCAAAAGTTAAAATGTGTTAGTATTTGGAGTTTTTTTCTGATTCTTTCTTACCTTCCCCTAGTAAGACAGAGAGACCTGAAGGATGTGCATATGGGAAAACCTCTTTTATATTACTTTCTTTACCTTCTCTCTGTAAGGTACCCATGTGCACTCACTTCCACAAATAGAAAGTGACTGAGCTGGGGTGTGGAGGAGAACTATTGAGACTATTGCTTCTGTCAAGTTGAGTGTACTCCATCACCTTCTTTACCGACCACTGAGATCTGTACAGGCGCAAGGGAAGAAGATGCACTGTTCAAGCACTGGAAAAGTGGATCTTGCTCCTCTCTAAAGGCTGTCACCTTAATCAGGTATTTCTTTTGCAAGTGCTCTGAGTTTGATATGCTTGCAGAAAAGTTTATTAAAGTTATTATGACTGTCATCACCATATTGTCTAGACATTACCTGATCAAAATTAGAAAAGTAAGAAATCAGAAAAGTATGTCTTTAGCAAAATTAGATCAGTTAGAATATAAATATTCTGACATACACTGTATCTCATATCACTACTAAAGACAGCATGAAGGCATGGCAGCAAAGACTTGTCCCTGAGATGTTGACTTACTGGGTCAGATAGGCATACCATAACCATTTCACCATCTCCTTACTCCTATGAAGCCCCAACTTTATTCGACAAAATTTAGTTTGTGCTTTCTGTTACCTGACACTAATGGGACAGCTTACCCTGCTCGCCGAATTACCTTCACTTTTTTCATTCACAAGCTACTGATGGGAAAAATGTTGGGAAAAAAAAAAAGATTAATGGGAATTTCCTTATTTCATTACAACTAAGATATTATCTCTTGTGTATATAACGATTCATCAAATTGGGGTTTTTATTAGGAAGAAAAATTCTAATATTTTACTATTTTAAAATGCCTAACTTATAATTTACCCAACGTCTCAACACTCTTAGTCCAGTGTCCACTCCCTGGACATCTGGAATGCTAGTACCTTCTGCTGAAAAATAATTCAACACATATAAAATATTGCTCATATTTATAAAATTCAGAAAGACAGCTTATTTAATATCATTCTTCTTCAGCAAGGCAAAAAAGGAATGACTGTATATATATATGTATGGTGGGTTGGACTAGATGATCTTTTGAGGTCCCTTCCAACCCCTAACATTCTGTGTGATATGACTGTATATATAAATACATTATAATAAGTTTAGTTTCCTGTTGTTGCTGTATATGGTAATTTAGTAGTATGTAGCAAAATCTGAGAAAATCCTTCTGTTAAGCAATCAATTCTTTCGAGTAGTCAACCCAATCTATCGCTAAATTTACTATTTTTCATTTTTATTAGAAGTCTTTCTCTTCAAGCAGTTGTTAACTGTCCATTACTGTACTATCTTAAAACAGTATTTTCAGTAAATTTCATGTTGCCCTGATATTCGAGATTGCATCTTCTGCTTGCAATTTAGTTCAAGGTCTTTGCTCAGTAATCTGATAACTTATATGTAAATGTAGAAGTATTTCTGGAAAGTCAAATGTGCTTAGTAAAGTACCTTCCCTTTAATCACACTGGGTTAAGGCATCAAGAAGCTTAAACATCTTTAAGCAATCAAATGTTCCTTTAAAATGAACCTTATGTTCTACACCATATACTTGGTCATAGCAGCACTGCATGTGGGCATCTCTGTAATTAATATCACCGGTATACTAAGGAATCTGTGTGTATACATATATAAGTACAATGCATGTATATTATGCACATAGAATGTACATACAGTGATGACCGCTGATCATGACTATAACCTGAATGTGAATGATTTTGACTGAAATATATAGTAGGATTTTTTTAATAATTCTCAAAGGCAAACTTAAAGACAGAAATTAATCTATCTGCCCAAATACTGTGACACTGTTAGAAGACACAGATTATATTTTCTGTCTACCAACTGACTAAAACTGTTAAGTCAGTAAGAACTTGTCTTCTGATTTGGTTAGGAGGATATGCACCTGTGAATAACAAAGCAACATAAAAGCGAAGTTATAAATCATAAAAATGAAGTTAAAATATACAAAACTTCATGACATAAATGATACATTACAACATTTTCTTTCTGATTCAGCACAGGAAAAAAAACATGTAGAAATTCAGTGCCAGCAGAAAAAAAATGAAGGTACTGTAGAATATATTTTCTCTCACACTTCTCAAAAATAAAATTTCTTAGATTTTTCTATATGCCAATAAAATTGTGTTACTGAATACTAGATATTCCAATACAAATCCTTTTTAATAGGAATAATGAAAGGCTGTAGTATAAATAAATACATCTGATAAGATGCTAAGTTACTATTACTACTGTGGTGAATACTAGTATTAATATTCTACACTTCATCATTTATATCACTTCTTAAAAAACAATACACTTCAAAACAACAAAGTTCTGTATTCTTTCGGATTAATGGAATTGCTTTGGTGACGTAGCTGTTTAAAATAGGAAAAATGAAAAGCAATTTTCAATTTCCTTCCAAATGTCTCTGAAATGTTCTCATTAATTTTGTCCAGCAACTGGTAAGCAAGGGTTACCACTGGTCATTGCAAAAAGGGTGTAGCAATTCTCAGGGAGACTAATAACCTTAGAACAGTGGCCAGACTTAAAGTACAATTAAGACCAAGGTTCCTATCAAATATATTTTCTTGAAACCAAGTATTTCTGCTTCTTACTGTTCTTGAATCTTGTACTGTCTGTAACTAATTCCTAAGGCAGGCAGGTAGGTGTGATTTAAGGGCACCTGTGCTTTGTTCCAGTACCGTAACAATTATGACTTCATCAATGAATGCTTGCAAAACCACTAAGATACTTGGCTGAAAAATCGTATTGCTATAAAAATTTCTATTTTGGGGGTTTTTTTAATTATCATACAAGGTAGGCAGAAGAACAAAGAAATACAGTAACAAAACAGAAAAGTACTTGATAATTTCATTACTGTAAAATTCTGTAGTGTTTTGGTGGCTTCATTCCTTCTTGCTTAGTTATTTTTCCACAATAATTGTAATTCAAGTGTACAGTGAACTAATTCTCCTGAGTTTACTTAGCAGGATTTGTGTTCACAGCCACATACTGTAGTTTTCATTAAAAGCATAATGACAAAAGTCATATGCTATCTTGAGTTTTAAATTTTGCACATAATAGAGTGACACAAATCCCATTGCTCAAACAACATCTGCCTTTGGTCATCTAATAAAAATCTCCCATATCATTCTCTTCCTGTAAATCTTTAAGGCAAAACAGCTTGTGACTGTTCTAGGAGAACACAGCATTTCCCTCAGGCAGTCAGATAATTTGAGGCCCCTTCATAATCAATCAATCACCAAATATCTTCTGTTTTGCTGTATGTATCTCTCCTGACTCAAGAAGCTACATCAGTTCCCAAGTAGTGTGAGGCCACCAAAGAGGAAAGACAGTAAAGATAGAAAAACTAAACCAAAACAAAAAAACACAGGTAATGTAAATGCCATTTACTTGCCAAGTGACGAATTAAAGACATGTCCATGGGAATTAGCTTATGCTGAATAATGAATATTCAAAATGTTAGCTGGCAGCAGACAAGTATCCACAAGGAGAGTCTGTAGCACTCTATTGGCTGGCAGATTCATACTGATAGTGGCCAACAACACAAAAGATAACTAAGCTAAAAAAAATGAATGAACAGAAAGAAAACCCCATCGTGTATCTAGAATGCCTAAAAGAGAGTCAAGTAGTCTTTTACAGGTGATAGATAATACTCTATTTATGAATCACAAATTAGTGTCATAATTATTTGGTATTTCAGTTTCAGTAAAATACCAATACTGAGCTCTGTTTAAGAATAAAAACCCCAAAATATTCAGAGGCAATATTTTCAATTAAACAACATATTTAGCATTCTAATACAAAATATCAGTTTCATCTGGAATAACATCACATCTAAGCATTTTGTTATGAATCTCACTTCACAAGTTATTTTGCCTGCCTTATCATACAGGGATACAAATACATGTGTCCTGATTTGAGCTACAGTGAACCAATTTTAGTTCAATCATTTTACTTTTCAGGTCAGTCTCTTCTGAGGCTGCACTTTCTAAAGTTAGCAGCATGTTTTTGCAGACATCTGCTACTAGAACTGCTAATGCCTAACATTTGTAGTTACTGCCAGGGATTGTTATGCAGAAAGATTTTCTCCTGTATTGACCAAGGTCACTGCTGGACATTGTGTAACACTCTGGGGGTGCTGGGAAGTAAAAGGGGTCACAAAGAAGTACAAGGTTGCAACTCCAGTGAGTAACAGACAGGACAGGTGACCAACTAGAGTATACCATTCCAGAGATAGTATATTCATAGAATCACAGAATGCAATCACAGAATCATTAAGGTTGGAAGAGACCTCAAAGACCCAACCAATATTATCACAACTACTAAACTATATCCCCAAGTCGAATGGCTACACGTTGTTTGAACACCCCCAGCGATGGCAACTCCACTACTGCCCTCAAAAGCCTATTTCAATGCCTCACCACTCTTTCAGTCATAAAGTTTCAAATTTTTCCTGATGTCTAATTTAAACCTTCCCCTGGTGCAACTTGAGGCCATTTCCTCTTGTCATATCATTAGTAACTTGGAAGAAGAGACCAATACAACCTCCTGTCAGGGAGTTGTAGAGAGCAGTGAGGTGTCCCCTCAGCCTCCTCTTCTCCAGACTAAACAATTCCAGCTCCCTCAGCCGCTCCTCACAAGACATGTCCTCTAGACCCCTCTCCAGCTTCATTGCCCCTCTCTGGACACGTTCCAGGACCTCCATGTCGTTCTTACACTGCGGCACCCTAAACTGAACACACTCAAGCTATGGTCTCATCAGCGCTGAGTACAGGGGCACGATCACTTCCCTTCTCCTGCTAGGCACGCTCTTTTTCATACAGGCCAGGATGCTCTTGGACTTCTTGGCCACCTGGACACACTGTTGCCTCATGTTCAGCCGCCTGTCACCAACACCCCCAGGTCCATTCCCATCAGGCAGCTTTCCAGCCACTCTTCCCCAAGCCTGCAGCGCTGCCTGGGATTGTTGTGACCCAAGGGCAGGGCCCGGCACCTGGCCTTGCTAAATCTCCTACAGTTTGTCTCGGCCAGCAACCCTGCCTGTCCAGACCCCTCAGCAAAGCCTCTCTACCCTCCCAGCAGATCAACACTCCCGATCCATTTGGTGTCATCTGCAGCAGGTCATTAACTGCTTCCTCCTGAATTATGGGAAGTCAGCACAAAGCTGAGAGATCACACAGTTTAAGGCTCTTCTTCAATGGCCAGCATCTGAGGATGACTCTTTCCAATCTTGTGCCTTTGATCTCGATCCTAAGCTTGCGAATCCAGTTCCCGCATCCAGTTCCCCTCTGCTGCTGAGCCTGGGGCTTCTCAAGTGCCACCTGCTCTACAGTATCACTGGGATTGTTATCAGAGGAGGATTTCAGTTTGATATTGATTTTTTATATATTTGTATATAGTTCATTATTTTTATACTTTCCTTATTAGTACTACTGTATTTTACTAAAGCTCTTTTAGTTTTCTTTTCCAATTCCTTCTGCCTTATTCCCTTTCCCTCCCTGTTTGGGGAGGGAGAGGGTTAGAGAGCATCTGTCAGCATTACAGCCTAACCCTCAACAACATGTAATTTTAGCAGATACAATTCCTCAAATAGTTGTGCAACCTAATATAACTAGCACAGGCAGTAATAAAAATGAGCATATGGGTTTCAAATGTGCTAATCATCAGAGTAAAAACATTTCACAGACTATGACACATACACAGTTGGCTAATATATAATAATCATCATAACAGTGTATCTGCACTGCTTTAACATAAAGTAATTGCAAAATTTTCATGTTGAGAAGTAAACTCTACCAGCACTGAGGAACAGACCAATGTTATAGTCTAGTTTGGCATTGTTTCTAGTGCTGCACAGTAGATAAACTTCCCTCTGATTATGTTTGAATGTAATACTGTAATCTAGCCATAATAAATTGTATAAAAGCAAAGACTCATAGAATCATTTAGGTTGGATAAGACCTTTAAAATCATCAAGTCTAACCATAAATCTAATGGTGCCAGGTCCTCCATTAAACCCTTTCCTTAAGTGCCACATCTACACATCTTTTAAATATCCCCAGGGATGGCGACTCAAGTACTTTCCTGGGCAGCCCATTCCAATATATAACACCCTTTCTGTGAAGACTTGTCCTCTAGACCCTTCACCAGCTTCATTGCCCTTCTTTGGACATGCTCCAGCAGCTCAATGTCTTCCTTGTGGTGCGAGGCCCAAAACTGGGCACAGTATTCGAGGTACAGCCTCACCAGTCTTGAATACAGGGCGAAAATCCACACTGGCCACACTATTCCTGATCCAGGTCAGGATGCCATTGGCCTTCTCAGCTACCTGGGCACATTGCTGTCTCATGTTCAGCCAGCAGTCACTAGCATTCCCAGGTCCTTTTCCACCGGGCAGCTTTCCAGCCACTCCTCTCCAAGCCTGTAGCATTGCTGGGGGTCGTGATCCAAGGGCAGAATGCAATACTCGGCTTGTCTGAACCTGTATGCAGGTATAAGTAAGAATGAACTGTGTTATGGGTGATTTTTTTTCCAGCTCTGGAGAAGAAAAAACATTTCCCAATGAAGATAGTAAAACAATGGATCAGGTTACACGAAGTTGTGCAATCTCCTCTCCTGGAAGTATTGAAAACTTGACTGAGTATGACCCCTGAGAGACTCATCTCACTTTTACTCAGCTTTTAGCAGGAGGGGCTAAACCTTCAGAATTTCCTTCAAAATTAAGCCTAGGAAGCTTGGAGTGTATGCAAATCACTGAATCTTTTTCCCTATTTGACATCTACTGTGTTAATGTTTGGTCTGTGAAACAAGGAAGGTGAAAATTGATACCTGCTGCTGAACACCCAAGTAAATTCATTTTTCTTTCACTACATCCCAAGTCACTAAAAACAGGTTAACTTTTAAAATTGTACCCCATTCCACTATAGAGAAGAAGTTGTTGAGAGCAGAAAAACTAAATGGTACAGAGACCTATAGGTTTGGTAATTTGGAAATTCACTAGAGATGAATAGAATTTTGAAAACAGGTTCATCCTTAACGTTGAAGTAGAAAATCAGAGTCATTGCATCCAAAAGCAAAGCAACTTAGAATTTTTTAAGCATTGCACACACAAAAAAACTATATGCTTTACTCATATTCAAAGACCAAGGATATGCTTCTGATGCTTGCTACTAAGGAGGAAAGTATCTGTAAAAATACATCCACTATCCCCGTTCACAGTAGGACATATTAGCAAAATGATCTGTTAGTGCTATGCTACAGTATCTGAATACAACAATGTAAGTAGCCTAGATACTAACAGCCTTAAAAGCTATTTTCAGCACTATGTTAAACTTTCTTGTAGGACATCTCAATGAAACAATGACAAAAAATGTGTTTCTAATTGGTTGCTCATGTGTGTCAATATATTAATACCATTAATAATGACATGCAATAACACAGTTAATTATAACTGCTAGTCTGATACTAATGGGATCTCTAACTAGTTTCTTCCTCTGTCTATATGAGGAACATCAACAGCACACAGCAGAAAGCACTGCAAAGGCTCACAAGCTTGTCTCAAAAGAGTCTCATATATTCACTTTTAGGAGTATAGCATTTGGCAGAAATACTAACTTAGAACCCTGGCAAAGAATAGCCTCAGGCATCAGCATACGCTAAGTGCAGCCCAGCTGTAAAGCAGCTTTGCAGAAAAGCAGCTGGGAGTTCTGGTGGCCAGCAAGTTGAAGGTGAGCCAGCAATAGGCCCTTGCTACAAAGAAGGCTAATAGTATCCTGGGCTGCTTTAGGATTGTTGCCAGCAGATCAAGGGAGGTGATCCCTCCTCTCTACTCTGCACTAGTGAGGCCACAGCTGGACTGATGTGTCCAATTCTGGGCTCTCCGATATAAGAAAGATATAGAAATACTGCAGAGTCCAGCAAAGAGCCACTAAGATGGTGAAGGGACTGGAGCATGTCTCCTGTAAGGAAAGGTTGACAGAGCTGTGACTATTCAGCCTGGAGAAGAGAAGGCTCAGGAAGGATCTTAAAGCGTACAAAGAGGATGGAGCCAGGCTCTTCTCAGTGGTGCCCAGCAACAGGACAAGACACATAAACTGAAACACAAGAGCATAAACCGAAACACAAGAGCTTCCATCTGAACATCAGGAAACACTTTTTAACTGTGAGGGTGACCAAGCACTGGCTCAGTTTCCATCCTTGAAGATACTCAAAAGCAGTCTGGACATGCTCTTGGCCTCTAAGTGACCCTGCTGGGGAGATGGACAAGATGATCTTCAGAGGTCCCTTCCAAACTCAGCCACTCTGTGATTCTTTGAATCTCAAAACAGCAAACTGAAGACGAATTTCTCAGTACGAGCTATATTCTCAGTAAGGTTTATTATCTGAAGTGCCTCTCGAAGCCATGAGTATACTGAACAATAGTTTTTTTCTGCCATCTCTCTTTGCAAGGTAAAGTCTGTCAACATCTGAGCTGTTACTCATTCAGAGACACAAACCACCTCAATATTCCTGTTGAACGTTCACAGATAGAGGGTAGTCTTTCTATTGTCATACTCTGATGTCAACCTGTAATTGCAGCAGAACTATAAAGATAGACATGAATTTAAGAAGTAAATATTCACCTTCACTAATTTCTTCTAATTTTGAAAGTCCTAGTTTGAATATGACCACCAGTTTCAGACAAATGCTTATTTCGAATTACAGTCTCCTGTTTGGTAGATGCAAGCCAGATGCAGCTTGTAGTCATGAGCTTTTAGGAATCTTTTGGAAATCTGTGAAGCTGGCACAGTTCAGTTACAGTCTTATCCGACCGAAGCAAAGGGACCACTGCTCTCATTAGCTGTTCTGGTTATAATGCTTACATTAGTTTCATTAGTGTGTGTATTTGTTTGTAATCTAAAACTTAGAAGTTAAAATTGTGAACTCTAAATTGTGTTTTGCCTCTGTTTTTATTTCAACATGGAATTTGGAGCAGGAAGATTCTAGCCCTCTGCATAAAATCAGAGTCAGAAATGTGTCTCACACAAGGTCTTTCTAAATCAATAGAGAGTTCTCCACTCCTTGGCCATCTCTCTGGTGTACTCATGTCTTAGCAGGGATGTCACCCTGCTACCTATTTCCACACACTCTAGTTTCAAAACAGTTTTGGAATTATGGCAGAAACCATCAATTCTGAGTGCCACTTTTTGAAGTCACAAAAGATGGAATGCTGGATTAAATCCACTTGAACTCTGTAGTTCTTGCCATTGAATTTCTATTTTGAATCTGCACCTTACTAATTCATCTAACAGAATTCATTACTTATTTCTGAATGAGTATGTGGATAAACATGCAAATGTATGTGTAGCTATTCCATTTTAAATAGTTTTATCTTCATAATTTATCTTTAATTGTTTGGCTTTCTACTCCGAATCTGAAGTGCTCTACATAACTGTTTCTTATAAAAGTATCCCTCAATTAAGCTCTGTGTTCTCATATTCATCACTGTCTTAATTGTTTCTAGATGTACTCTATCATCACAGGGTAATGTGATCCAAAAAGCTCAAATACTAATCTGTTCCTCTATTCTTCATTGCAGAACAGTTTAACAATTCAATCTGGCTTTAATTTCTAAAGGCATTTGACAATTCCTGTTGTTCAGACTAAATTATGTGTAATAACATGGTGTTTTACTGGCATAACACACTAATATTATTTCAATTTTTTATAATAAAATGTGTAAAAAGTTCTTAAATAATAAAAAACTAAAAGACTGGTTATGTTGAATATGCACTGCAAAATAGATCTGACCTGTATTTAACACAGTGTAATAAATCAGCTTGATAAAATGCTATAAAATATTATAGTGTAGCTGAGAAATTCTGGAAATCCCTTAGTTATACCAAAATAAATTCTAAAAATATTTTTTCAAACTATCTTTGAATAAGACAAGATTAAAAAAAAATCTAAATTTTTATTGCAATTACAATATTTGATTTAGCAACACTCTTGCTATTTATTCACATATAATTTTGTGGCTAATTTAAAATCTGAGTTTAACTTTGATAGCACTATTCCATTCCACTGGTTTCAGTATTCCACAGTGTGTTTCTTCATCTTAAAACAACCAGAAATACTAAGCAGAATTTAAGTATCAGAAGCCAAAGATCATTTGTTCTATAGTAGGTCTTTATTCTAAGAACAGTACAGGTATACACAGACATGCGTATAGACCCTAAAAGTATATTTCTGTGGTTGCTTTTCTGTTGTTTAGTAAGTCCGTAACACTAAGGATATAACCAAAATAATTCTGTTTCAGTGCAAATTTGAAATATCCTGACCACCATTTAGCTTAGCTCATATAGAAGCAAGTTACCAATACAAAGATTTGTTAAAATACCAAGTATGATCCTTCACAGTGGAAGACAGTATTTTTCCGAACTAAACAACTCCAGGGCAGCAAGCTGTCTAGAATATAACACCTCAGGGTCTCTTTCTTGATGCTCTGCCCTTTTTTAGGGTACAGACATAACCTTGGAAGACCCTTGGAAATAAACTTTTTTTTCAGCTAAAGTTCACTGGTGATGAATAATGGGAATCATAAGCCTGACTCAAGTGAATAGATGATTTTAAAGTAGAAGAATATTCATAAACATTGTTTTCAGCTCTATTTTAACTACTTATGTCTACAGACAACTTCAGCGCACTGCTACTACAGATGGAGTACTTAGGCTTCAAAAGTATTGTGCAATAAAACTTTAGTATGATATATAGATTAAAAAGAACAATTCAGTCTTTAATGTGTGAACTAAGTAATGTAACGATGAATCCATGGTGACCATTCAAAATGAATTTCAAGAAAAAGAACAGTTTATTTGTTTCATAAAAACCTGTGAAGCATTCAGATTGAATAACGTAAGCAGAATGCTGCAATATAAATCTTCTTAATTTACATCCAGGGCTTCATTATGCATATTTTATAGCACTCCACAGAACTTTAATTTACAGATTTTTGGAACTTTACCAACCCCAAAGAAGTGCTAAACATGTCTGTTGGAACATTTAACCAAAGTAAGTCACTGGAGATTTCCTTAATGAGTACAGAATTATCATTTATTTGCATTCTTAGTAAATTTAAAGCAGTAAGGCCTATTAACAAGATAATGGTAAATGCCATTTGAATGTTAGTCTTCAGCAAACTATTCACTAAAACGAATAACTCAATGTACAAATTTCATAGTATGTAACTAAATTGAGCCAGCATTTGCTCAGCTCATTTAGGCAGGTAATTTGACTCAAAATGGCCAGTTACTGTGCAGCTGAACAGACTCAAGCAAATACCTCTAATAAAAACCATAGAATACACCTCTAGTCTTTGTCAACCTTTACTGTTAATTTTCCTAAATATAGAGGATTATATACAGCATGAAATAACTTGTCATTACAACCTCTAGTTATCTAAGAATACTTTTGCTGGTAAAAGCACATCAGTGAATTCAATATCTTGTTTACAAACCTGCACACTAACAAAAAAAATACAGTCTAGCTATGCATTACACTTCTACAGATGGGAAATACCCATTCTTCACTTCACCTCTAGAAGCTACAGTGATTTTTAAGGGCTTGGGATAAGGAAAATTTTGATTTAAGAACATAAAACCTGGCATTTGTTGATGAGGCAACAGTTATTTCTGTGACAATATTAATATCTGTATATGTCAGTGAAATAAACGGCCTCTCCGATCACATGTGCGCTAGAGTGAGTAGTGCATCTTACACTGCTGCATAGCTCATTTCCATTACAAGTTGGAGAATACATTTATCATAGCAAAAGAGCAGTTGCCTAGAAAACTATTAAAATTAGAATGAATTGGGCAGTAATTGGGTCTTCTGTGGAATTATCCGTATCTCTGGATTCCAGGAAAAAATAGTCTATCATAGTAAGTTTTGTTTCTGTCTCCAAAACTTAAATCCTTATTATTTAACTATTTACCCAATGTACTAAAGGGTTTTTACTTCTTGGAAGACTAAGTTTTAAATTACACTAAAAGTAGGAGACACAGAACATCTAGTGGTCAGGTCCCAGTGTGCTCCACAATAGCACTGCAATTAAAATATTTGGATCTTACTTGTTTTATTTTGGTTGGTTTGGTTGGGGTTTTTTTCAGTCTTCACTTTTTGCTGTGCCAAAACACTTGGCTCTCAAGCTCGCTGCACTGTAAATCAAGATGACAAGTTCAGGAAACCAAGAAAAGATAGGGATTTGGTCCTTGTTTTTCTAGAGGGCTTCGAAACGGGCAACAAAGACCCCAGGGACTCACCCATCAGCAGTTACCAGCTAATTTAGGAAACATGTCTTTGTCTTGACTTACCTACCACACTACAGCTTTGTATCTCAGGTGGCAAAAGTTGAATTTTTACCCCATAGCAGGTGTAGTCTCTGGTTTTCAGTCCAGATTGAGCAGTTGATTACAAAACAATGCACTTCCTTTCCTACTTCTAAGCCAAAGACATCTTCAAAGGAAGGGAGGGAATCGGCGGCATCTATATCCCAGTCTTATACGCAGGGAGCACAAAGCCAGCACCTGGATATTGGATTGCAAAAGGTCCCACGAAGTGTACTTGTCACACTACCAAACACTCAGATCTCATACCAACATTCAAACTGTTAAAATTCCAAAACAGACATTGTTTCTGATGATCGTATGACTCTATGTCCATTGTATATCCAAATACAAATGCTTAAAAATAGGCAAAAGGTGATGGAAAAAGATTTAGTTGCTAATTTATGGATGTTTGGCACGTGGCATGTTTTAATTAAATTTAAACATAACTGTTTTTAATAGTGGAAATGAACTTGAATGCAATGACCCTTAGAGCTCCTATCATGACACATTCTGCTGGACTGTGCTATGAAACTATGTCATGTAGAGGTTAGAATTTGCATAAACATATAGAAAGCTTTTTGAAAGAATAAGCATTAACAACTAGATCAGCTGCATTAGATACTGAACATTCGCAATTTCTTTTTACACTATTGCTATCTGTAAACAGTGGGGCATTTATGAAATATTTATACAGTGCATAATGAATGACCTCTAAAACTGCTGATTATCATTTTATTGCTCAATAACCCTATTAACGTCTCCAAAGACAAATGCCGAAACATGATCACATGCTTAAAGCTTTAGGATACATTTAGTTACAAGGATCGCACATTAATATGAAGGTTAAGTCAATGCATATAAGTATCAAAACCGGCAAAACGTACCTAACCTTCACTACTATGGGCTGGGCCTGATATATGGAATTTAAAAGTAAGCAAAGACACAGACTGAAAATAAACCCAAACCCTAACCTAAAAACATGCCTCTAAAAAAGACGAAAAAAATACGTGCAATTGTTTGTTCAAGCCTGTGACCACAATGGCTATGAACAAAATTTTAAAAATATGACCAAAAGAAATGAGGAAAGAGATGAAGACATAGACAGCCTTGTGAGGTCTAGATCCATTTCAGCAGTGTGTTAACTCCTAATTTTTATACATGTGTATATATTTTTCACATTAAAAAATCAGTAAGACATGCCAAATTCTTCACTAGCAAGCAGCTATTATGAGATACAAAATAGGGGTTTGTTTTATTTTTCAGAATTCTGGCCAAAAAAATCTGAGTATGTAATCCAGATGATCTTATATCTGTGGGATGTAAAATATAGGGGTCCGGTTAGCTCAGTCACTTGAGCATGGCGCTAACGCCACCAACGTCGCAGGTTCGATTCCCGTTCGGTCCCCATGTGTTGCCTGATCTAGTCGAGAGGTGGCGACCCTGGCGACAGGGAGGCTGGATTAAAATGATCTCTAAGGCCTCTTCCAGCCTGGGCCATTCTATGATTCTATGATACTAGGCTGATGCAAAAAAAGGGATTATTTGAACTTCAGAACAAATTAAAAAACCCCAAGAACTGCTGGTGGTATGATGGCTTCTAACTCAGAACATCAGAACATAAAAGTCCATAAAAATAGTTAGAAAGAGGAGGAATGATTTTAAAGAATATAGTGTTAGCACAATAACTGGCCACGTGAATGGAAAATCTCATTCTTAGGACATCTTTCCTATACAAGTGTGTGTGACTGTATACGCATGCATATGTATGGCCTGTCAATGACATTTCTAGTGCTTTTTCATCTATGACTGCAGTTAGTTAACAAACATTTCTGAACTGTATCAGTGGAAAGGACATTTTTCATTTTCATACTAAATTCACATTGTTAGCTCAGTGTTTTATGCTCCTCTACAATGCAATTACTGATTTTCCTTCTTGCTAGATATACTCTTGGAAGCTAAGGCATTCCAATATAATCAAGGGTTTAGATGACAAGCACCTTTGTGTAAGGAACTCAATTCTTTTCTAACATGTACCTTTAGGCTTATCTTACGTTGTCAGAGGCAGCAGCAGGCAGTAAGTTTTATTCACCATTAAAATAAGAATGCTGCTGTTTTCTTTTAATCTGACATTTTGTTACCAGCAAAAATTGTATCAATATATGACTCCCAGGCCCAGAATAGCTATCAAATAAATCCATGCTATCAATAACTCTTACACTGCTGCTGCTAGAGACAGATTTGAACACATACACCGCTAGGTCCCTGAATCAGCATCAGTAAATACTTCTGCTTACTAAACTTGGTTTCCAGACAGATAAGGTTTTAATTATCCAACATCAATCACACACCGTAACAGTGCTGCCGTACTCAGGGGCTCTGCTAAGATTGCTCATGAGAACGCAGTATGAGAACCACAGGAATGCTGACAATTGCTTAGACTTCTGAAGACTATTTTTAGGGTAAATGAAAGACTTTGTCGGTAGTTTCAGAAAGATCTGTCTACATAGTGTATTTATTGACATAATGGCTGCTAAGTCCTTCAGGTGAAATCAGCCCTGCGCAGGAGGCAAGCAGAAAACATCAATTATTCACTTCTTATTCTGAAGTTTTAAGTGGAATATAAGTATCATTCTTCAAATAAGGATGCGGTACACAACAAAGAGATTCTTGGGCTTATTATTTTGCTGAAGAACTACAGATCTAGTGATCCTTAAAGAGATTTTCATTTCTTTTAGTTTTGAAAATCATAGTTTAATGTAATATTAACTTCCAAGAAATGTTTTGGTTTTGGAAATCTCAATTTTAAGTCAGTAGTGGGGGCATGCTGAAATGTTTCTTTCTGATTGTACCCATAGCTACAACTCAAGACCCCAAGTACTGCCAGTAGCATCTGTCTCTCCTGCACAAGCTGTTACAGAAATACATTGAGATTCAGGAGATTT
>NW_009695132.1:0-4368 GCF_000703405.1 Apaloderma vittatum | reverse complement strand
CTCTTTCCAGAAGGCAATATGGATTTAATCAATGACATCATCTGCAAAGGAGGAGTATTTTATATACATAAATATAGGTGTATATATATACAGAACATATCTATATCTATGCATAAATTTAATAAATTATGTAGATAGATACATAGACTGGTAAGTATAAGATAGATATCTTGTATTCTAGTTGTATGAAATACCTTCACCTTTTTGAATTATCATAAAAAGCTAACTTACTAACTTATAGAAATTTTACCCTAAATCCTTTTTCTTGTTCATAAATTACATACTCCCCTCTGTGATAACTTTCTGAAAACCACTGTCTGATATTATCCAGTAAGCTTCAGCAGTTTCTGTATTGATCTGTTCATCTGTGCTTTCCTGGCTATGTAAAATAAGATTTTTGATCTGAATGTTTTTCTTTTGATACACAATGTACTTGGTACCAAATACCTATTTGAAAGAATTTTAATTTTGTTTTCCTGGAATCCCTCCTGTATGATCTAGTACGGCAGCTAGGCAAAGAAGAATACGAGTTAAATAAACACACTCTTTTTGGCAGGTTACTGACACATAGCACAATAGTCTCCTGCATTCTTACTGAGTAGCTTATTAACTGGTATTACTTATTAACTGGTATTGAGTATAGCACTCACCTCTCTGCAGTTTGCACACTGGTCACTTTATAGTAGACAATATATATGAATCAGTCTGTACCTATACACAAAAATGTTAACAGAAGGGAAAGACATGGGGGAAAAAAGGTGTGATACAAAGCTGAAACAGACAGAAAGTCCATCAGTGGAAGACAGTATTTAACTGGATGCATTACTTTTGTGCCTCAACATTCATTCATTCATTCCCTCAAAATTTATTTAGTGATATGTATGGAGGGGGTAAAAAAAGAGAAAGGAAAAAGAAAGACTATTACATTAGAAGTATACTAAAAGATTCTTCACTTAGTAACTTCATCTTGAAGTTGGTGGGAAGCGAGGTACACAACATTCTTGTAAAGATGTCTATAGTACATCAAAATCAGACCCTGACGGAATGACTGTGAGGTACAGTATGAATTTATCATTTTCTTTCACCGTCACTCCTAGGTTCTTTATAGTTGAATTTGGTTTATTTCAGCTGAACTTTGTGATCTGTCAAAAGACTCCAAAATCTTTGTTCTAATAAAACTTAAATACTTATCCCATTCACATTTGTTATGTTTTGCAAGTGTTCTAAGGTTGAGACAATACAACTCCTGCTTCTTCTTGACAGCCACAGAAAAATTAACTTCCTTGCAGCAGGATGTGATTTGTTAGAATAATGCAAGGTTTACTCAGGCTCTTTTCAGCTAAAATTTTTGAAAAGGGATAAAATATTTCTTATTTCTGAAGTTACAATACTAGGATAGTAAATTGCCACTCACGCACTCTACTGCTATGACAGTAATAAATTTTCTAATTTTTCCCTGTTGTGTTTTAATATATAACCTTGTGGGTGGTCGAAGTATTAAGAATTTAAGAATCTTTTAGCATTCAGAGGATGCAGAATTTACTTTTTTCAGTCTTTCTCTTTACCAAAAATATCCTCATTTGGCCCTCCACATCTGACAATATTCCTGTATTAAAATTAAAAACTATTATTAACAAATATTTCAAAGATGTTAATATTATAATACACATGTATTAAAACTGATAACCTGAATGCAGGATTGCTGTTCACCAAATTCCCCATTGCAACACCCTGGGGCACTCTAGGCTAGTAGAAGATCACTTAAAAAATAACGGCAACACTTCACACAACAGCTAAATTCTGGACTGTGCTGCTATAGACTGTGGAGACAGAGAATATCAGCAAGTTCAGAAAGAAAATTCCTGCACAAAAAGCCTTAAAAGTACACTAGAAGGACAAGCTACGAAGGTACTCTCTAATATCCTTGTATAAGAGCTACAAGACAAAAGAGAAATAGACCACAGAAATTGTCTGGGCTCCCACACTCATCTGAAACATTACCTCTTCTAGGCACTGCTTGAGTCAGAATAATGAGCTAGATGGATCGCCACTTGGATTTAGTTGAGCATTTGATGCTTTTTTATACTTCTATGCACAACAGCTTCTCATCTCTCACTATTGTAAACATTCTTCTCTCTACATTTGCATACATAATCATTTCTGTGTCCAGTATGTAGGGAGGAGTCACCCATTTTGTGTTTCCTTCCAAATACAGTTCAATTCACTCTCAGAAGCAGCCCTAATTTCTGGTGACAGAGGGAGCATGACATTAAAGAAGGTATTGCTACTGCTTTAAATCACTCAATCCGATGCTGTTATGAGTGCCAAAGGCAACTTCCCAAGACTGTGCAGCCTGCAAAGGAGGTCACAAGAGAGCTCAGAAGTTGAGTTCCACTGCAATATGCCACGGACTTCCCAGTACCCTGCTTTTTGCATATATGAGGGCAAAGCCTTTAATCTTAGGTAAAAACAAGGGATGAGTAACCTAAAGACTTTTGCTGGAACACAAGGAATGCCACTTAAACCGGATCACAGCATCACAGGATAACTTAGATTAGAAGGCATGCCTGGAGGTCTTTAGCCCAGCCTCCTGCTCAAAGTAGAGTCAGCTACGAAATCAGAACAGACGGCCCAGGGTCTGATAGAGCTCAGTCTTCAAAACCTCCAAGGCTAAAGACTGTAAAATATCTAGGTCCCGCTGAACGGCAGCTTTGCCCTCAAGTACATCAACAGCTCATCCTCCCCTTCTCATACTCACAAACATTTTGGTGTCATCCGCAAACCTGATGATAGGGTACTCCGTTTATCTCTGCCAGGTCATTCACGAAGACCATACACCGGACAGGTCCCAGCACAACCCTTTTCAGTACTCCATTTTTAACACGCCGGCAGGCAGGGCATGACCTGTTAAACACTACCCTCTGTGATGACCACCCAGCTAGATTCGTAATGTAGCTGCATACCCACATAGAATGGCCTTGGCTGGAAGGGACCTTAGAGGTCATTTAATCCAACCTCCCTGTCATGGGCAGGGACGCCTCTCAACTAGATCAGGCAACACATGGGGACCGAACAGGGATGGAACCCGCGCCCTTGGTGTTATCAGCACCACATTCTAACCCACTGAGCTAAAGCCAGCCCCTGCATGCACCATGATATTCTAGATTTGATAAAAGAATACTGTGGGAGATGCTGTTGAAAGTCCTTTTTAAGCTGATGTAAATCCACTGCTCTCCTGTCATCCAAAAATCCATCATTCCATTAGAGAAAGTAATTGTGCTGGTCAGGCATGATTTGCCCTTGGTAAATCCATGCTGACTGTTCCAAATCATTTTCTTCTCCTTCATGTGCCCAGAAATGTGTTCCAGGAGGACTCACTTCATGATTTTCCCAGCTGTGTCAGCTAAACCAGGACATCTGGTCATTTCAGCCTAATTCCACTTTCAAATTAAACTCAGTACAGGTCATAATAAAGTGAAGCCAAACACTCACCTTCAGACAACAGCATCTGTCCCACTGATGACACCCTGAAGCCTGAAGCCTGGGAAGAAGGTGCAGACATTTTTAATGTACTGCATTTCATTTTTTTTAAGTATGGAAAATGCCTTCCACAGCTGGTTTAGATCTACAGCATTTCTAAAGTTTCATTACTCTCTATCTACAATCAGCAGCTGAAAGTGTACAACTGTCATAAGCGTTCAGATAAGACAAATAAACACATTGCCAGGGTGCAGCCAAGGGTAGCCCCAGCTCCAGGCATTGGGCATCTCCCCGGAAACAGGTCAAAGCTGTGCCAGAATATCAGCCTGCAGCTGTGGGTCAGGATCAGGCTGAGGGGAACCAGCCCTGGGGACAACCAAGCAGGGCTGTTGTGCCAGAGGACAGGCTGAGGCCAGGCTGGGACATCAACTCCTCTGGATCTGGGCTTAAAGCAGAAGCAGGGATGTGTCCGAATCAGTCTGCAGCAGGGATGTGGTTCCACTAAGGACCAAGTGCCAGTGCAGCCTCTGCCAGCAGACGTCAGCCCCGGCCACAGCCTCTCCCCACAAGCCACCAGCCCCACGCCATACTGGCCCCCAGCCCCAGCCACCAACACTCCATGGGGATGTGCTCAAGGTCCTTATGCACGCAAATAATACTGACAACTGCTGCTTCACTGTATTAAGTGAATTTTTATATGGAAGGCTAACTGTTCTCCTCATCTCCTCAACCAATGTGCATCTTCACCATTCTTCCTGAGTAATTCTCAAGCACCCCTGCTTGAATTCCACAATGTCGTGGGTTAGGGCTGGGCCAGCCTCTAACACGGACAGATGCTCTCTAACCCCGTCTTCCCGCCCCCAAATGGAAAGGAAAAGGGAATGAAGC
>NW_009695131.1:43331-128677 GCF_000703405.1 Apaloderma vittatum | reverse complement strand
GGACTTGTACACCTTCAGGTTCTTTAAATGGCCTCAAACCTGATCTTCACTTAAAGTGGGAGGATTTTAATGTCAATAAATAAGGCTGCCTTTAACATTAGCTTTCATGAAGCTAACGCCCCATTCAGGAAAAAAACCACAACAGTGTTTGCAAGCTATCCAGCCTTCAAAGTTATGTGTAAGAGTCTGTAGTAAGTTAGAGCCCATGTCTGGCAGTCTGAGAGAAAGGGAAGCTTTGTGTGAGCTGGAGAAGTTTTTGGCACCTTCGAAGCTGGTACTATAAGGTATCAGAATTTACTCTGTTCTCATCATACGGCCTAACAGAGGAGCTTGTATCATGAGACTCTGACTAAACACTGTTGTAGATGTTCAGTCTTTTTTCCCTTCTCTTCCCTTCCCCACTCTCCTTCCCACCACACCAAATTAAATGAAGTTATACACTGTTCCTCTGGCTTCCAGTTTCCATGTAGAAAACTGACTCTTAAAAAATTACAGCAGCTTTAGCGTAGTAAAATCACTGCACTTCAGAACCTTCCCATGCACATCACGCAGTCTCCATGGACATTAGAAGAGAAGCCTCTTCATGAGAGCAAGTGTGACAAACATTTTATTTCATCGTTTTTCTTTTCTCTTCAGGGGATGAGAAAGGGAGAGTTGCAATTCAGCAAATTCCTGTTTGGAGAGATTTTTTCAAAAGGGCCTCTTGTCCCATTAGAAAGCCACAAGTGCAGTTGCATAGGGGAAAGCACTTACTAATAAAAGGAGTTGGTGAAGAACAGGTTGCAGCTCTGAATCTCCTGAACAGTGAGGAGTCAATTCCCCCTGCCTTGCATGAGGGGAGAGCAGTAAAGTCTCAGCAATGGTGCTGTGCCTGGTTAATGGGGTAGAGAGCTGATGGGGGCCCTTTGCAAAGTGGATTACAACAGGATGAATGACCTGTGCTGGATGAATTACTGTCAGATAGTCCCTAGAAACATTATGTAAAGTTACAGCCATGTTAAACCACATTCTTGGAGTCTTGTCTTTCTTCCATCAGTCTGGGACAAAGAAAACGTGAAACACAGGAGAAACTACAAGTAGATTTCCTGAGTTGCTACAACAGTTGTGTTGTTTTCTAAGGTTGTTTCTCCAGCAGGAGAGAAAACCTGACAAGCTGTTACTGGAACAGAAGTTATTGAACTGGTGTTATAGAAGGAATTCATTTTAGGGACACAGTCAGAGGAGAAAGAAAAACAAAACCCATGCAACTGGTCTATGTAATTAAACCAGTTCTACTGTCTCACTACCTTTACATGGCTTAATTTGTTCTTTTGTTCTTTCTTCCACCTGAAAGCGAGGAGTGTTTCCAGTAGAGCAATAAATTAAAATATCAATAAAGAAGCAAATTCAAAAATATTACAACTTCCAGATTGCCACATTTCAGCATTTTTCTCTTCCTTGGGTTATTTTTTTGGTGTGTGTGTGTATTGTTGGCTTTTTTTGTTTGGTTGTTTTTTTCCTTTTTTTCCCCCCATATACTTCAAAGTGACATTCTAAGATAATCAGGTGACAGTGACAGAGGCTCAGAAAATTAGTTTAACATTGGCAAAGAAAATTTGATTAAAGAAACAAATTATTTCCCTAATATTATTTTACTTATCATATTCTTCTTCACTCCTTGTCTCTCTCTGTTTTTCCCCGTTGACTTAAAGCACTTTTAAGGATGTATCATTACATTCTGTGCCTTTCTGCATGTCCAAGGCAAGAAAGGGAATAAGAGGATGAACTTGCCCTATGAGGTCACTCAGCAATTACTTTTTTGAAAACACAGCACTTTGTCTGATACCACCACCATAAAACTGAAGGCTGAATGGGTTGGGTCAGGAAAGTTTTAGTAATCTTGGCAAATAATGACTTGTGTTGGGAACGAGTCCGTCCACAACTACTTTTTCACGCACTGTGACACATGACAGCTACTTGTGCCCACCTGGCTGAAGCGTCCTACAGTTACCGTCTCTCTTGCACCAATGGATTTGGGAGGGGCAGAGTGGAGACAACACTTATTTTTACTAATTATACAACTTTATTCAGTTGTACGCTCTACATTTGTAATTGCTGTTGACTGCACAGCTGGCAACGAAATAGAAAACATTCAGCTTGTAACTACTAAGTATACTCCAAGGAAATTTCATAATTTTAACCTCAGACTTTGCAGCTCCTTTCCTTGTTTGGGAGAACAGCTGGCCTAACTAAACTGGAGGGAGGAAACGAGGCAGTGCCGTACTTTCCAGTAACTCTGCTGGCCCCAAGAGCAGTGTGCCAGTAGTGCCAGTGCGTAGAGGAGTGTACAGCAAGCCAGAAGAAGTAGTCCCATGAAGCTGGGTATTCTGAACCCAGGGCTCTGCACCATTTGCATAACAGAGACCCAGACAAGCCTTTTCTTTTCTTTTACTGCAGTCAGTCACTTACAAGAGGAATCAGGTGTCACAACACTTCTATAAATGCAGACTAGGCCAGTTCACTGAAACTAAGAAAACTTTTCACTCTGTGGTGCGAAGTATTTTGAAGAAAGTGTTAAAAGAAATAAATTCTTTCCTCAAGTCTTCCCCTTTCCTATAAGACAGCACAGTTTCTTTCTGAGAATCCATGTCATCATTCAGCTGTTTCTTCTGGCAAAGCCAGAATCCAGAACAGGATCTTCATGAAAAAGAAACCAATAAATTAGAGCTCTTTGTGAGCAATTTGCCTTTAGTTCTGTTCTCCCTGCCTATTAAGATTCTTTATTTGCTTCACCAAGAGATTTCTGCTGACAAGTCTATTCATTTACTACTAGCCTAGATAAAATGCTAATAAACAAAATGTCAAAAAATTTATTCATATGACTTCCCCCTTTTCACTGGGCTTGTTATTAAAGGGACCATGAAACTAAACACTAACATCTGGTGAAATCAGGATGCTTGTTTTTCCCCTGAAGACTAGGCTTTATTTCAAGCTTGAAAACAACTTGTGAAAGAACTATCTGAAGTTTCCCTATTTCTCTCTTCTGTCAGACGTGCACAGATAATCCTCCCATCCCTCTAATTTCAGCAACTGTACCACCTCTCATCAAAATCAAACAAGACTACCCTTATGGAAATACATTACACAATGCTACACTTTCTATTGGCTTTCTATGGCATCCCACAGATGTTTTGCAGTGGGATTAGAATGTTTCATTAAATTCTGCAAATGGTTTGCTATTACTCTAGCTTCTACAATGGCAAACAGAAAAACTCTTGGGGACCTTCTTTCACCCCCTTATCACTTTATGCTCTGTGTTAATTCTCTAAATCCCTCCCATCAGACTGGTGTGGAGGAATTGTGTCAAAGCGTTGTTGTTTGGTTGGGTGCTCCCAAGGGAGTCTTTGCCTTAGCAGATCTGAGTGAAGTTCAGGGGTATGGATGGGGTAGCTCTTCTAACCAAAGGCACATCTGAAAAAGTCGCCATAAATTAGAGCCCAAAAGTGAAGGCTGCAGGCAGCTGGCCATTGGGAACTAAGTGAGACAAGCTGTCATTAACTGAGCATAAAATACCTAGGTAGAGTGCCAAACTGAATGGATTCCACAGGAGATTCTTGTGTGTTTTCTCATAAATCTTGACCCTTTGGAGGTTCTTGAGATCATGATTTTCTTTATGTAACACTACTTTTTCAGCCTCTGTGAATAAACATACAGCCAAGACATAAGACAGGAAGTAGTGGTGAGTAGCAGGTAAGATTTTGCTTCTTCCCTCACTCCCCAGTTCCTCTTAACTTGGAACATACGATCCCCCAACAACAGCTAAATGTTTTGTGGAGTTGGCAGGGGCACATCTCTCCAGCCAAAGCTGTCACTTGTCCTAATCTGATTTGCTAATCATACCCAGACGGAGAAGGATGGGAAACAGCTTTGCATGCTTTCACATGTGAATGTAGAATTCTGCAGTGAGAACGGCTGAATATTTTATTTTTGGAGTGTGTCTTGTGAACCATTCAGGTGAGAGGAAGAAAAAGCAGACCTGAATACTTCCATCTTGCTTGGACTCTAAATGAGACACCTACAATACCAAACAAAAAAAGTACCCTCAGGGCACTTTTATACATTTATTATAAAACAAAGATTAAAACAATTATATGGAAATTAAGGATAATATGGAACATTTGTCTTCTCAGTCAAACAGTATCATGGCCTAGTTCAACAAATAGCTTCACAGCTTGAGGCACATTGCATGCAAAATGATAAAATGGCTTGGTCTGAGAGAACAGCCTGAATGGCTCAGCTCTGTTAGGTGCGTCTCAGAGAGATCTATGAAAGAAGTAATTCTTTCACTGCACTATTACTCCTTGGTAGGAAAAAAAAAAAAAGTTTTCTTGTAAGTTTTCATAACTACACAGATGAAAATATGCAAACACTACCCTTACTCACAAGTACAGAAAGCTGAAGAACCACCACAGTGAAAGTAATTGAGCTTTTTTCCCCCAACACTTTCCAGTCTTTTCCCCTCCTCATTCTACCCACAAAATCATTCATGCTCTTTACAGAGCTTCATAATCTCTTGTGATTTTCTCCTAGTTACCATTGCCACATCTATGCAAGCGACTTCTAAAAGAATGTACGTTAAATATAAAACTGGAGTGATGTTATGGCTCCAGTTTAGCTCCTTAAGGAAGCTCCTCCTTCCGAGAGGTAAAACCTTTTGCAGCAATAAGGTTAGAAACATTCTAATTTTGAAACATGCCCTCTCTATTCTGATGGCCCCAAGTGATGCCCTCCATTTTCTTCTAATCCAGAAAATTTGAAAGATATTTCCAGTTTAATTTCTAAGTATGAAATTTCAGAAAGAAATGCTGTTCTTGGGAGCAGCTTTCTCCAACTAGACAAGGTTGCAGGGAAGAAGAGACAGAGCCATCACATAGAACTGACAATTTTAGAGCAGACTTAATATTATAAATACAACAATAACTCGAAGGGGTGTGTGGGGGGAAGATGACCAGTAACTAGAAAAATCACCAAAACCCTCAGATTTGATAAACATTCACCTAAGTCATTACCATCACTAGCTTTTCTTTTGAGAATGGTTTTCCATGGCAGCTGGATAGAAAAACATTGATATAATTTTCATAGTTTTAGGAATGTAAACAGAAGCTTTCTGCTTTTAGTCATGAAAGCTTAGAGAACCTGTGAATTATTGAGTTACAACACCCTTTGAGGTACATCACAACACAAGGTTTTCATTATTGTTGAATACTACTCATCTGAAAGAAATCTATTGCTTAATTACAGGTTTTTTTAATGTTGAAACAGTATCACTGTTATGATTATAAATAAAATTTTAAAGTTTAGCCAAACAATACAGCAATTAACCTTCATAAAGGGAACATGATGTTACGACTTTTTTTCTTTTACAGTGAATAATACTGTCACAAAGAGTTTTCTTTGTGTTAATACTGCTTCAAGTATGGCAATATTACCAAAGTAAAACCGTAGCACAGTTTGTCCCATAGTCAGTGTAAGTGTGACCTAATCTATTACAGCAACAAGAATTCCTTTTCCATCCTCTTTTACAAATGTTTTGAATATAAGAATTCATCAGGATTTAGGAGATTAAGAAATCACTGTCCACAAAAAAAAATCCGCAGAAATTTTCATTAGTTCTTTTATGAGTTGGCAGCAAATACTCTAGCTGTGAACTTTTATGAAGCTATAAATATAAAGGACCTTCTGATACTGGTATGATGATAATTCTAAATTTCCTCTTTGCAGCTGCAGTTGATCCCCTGTATTTGGTAAAAAAAAATTCTCTTTTTGTGATTTAACAGAGAAAGTTGGCTCAACTACCATATTGCCTTTGAGCACTCTGACTGGAAGTTCATGAATTAAACCCACATGGCAACACAACCCCTCGCCCCACCTTTCCCTTAAGGTGGCTATAAAATGTCAGTAGAAAGCCAAGCTGTTTATTTTACTTAGCATTTGATTCTGCAAGTAAATGAATTTCTAGTGGGGCACATCTTTGCAACCAGCTCCCTTACATCACTAAACTTTTATTAAACTATGCAATAAATATTAAATCAATCCTTAAATATTTAAACTTAATACTAATGGCAAAAAATATGAATATGTAGGTAAGTAACAGGCTTGCTGGCAAACTATTCCTTGAAAGACTAGGATGTTTGATCACAGGAAGAAAAAAAAAATTCTTTGCTACTGACAGCTTTTTATAAAACTTCATTTCTCAGGGGATTTATCTTTGGGGAAGAAAATTTAGGAAGGGATTTTGTCTACATTTTGCTACATATTCCAGAATCTCTGTGGTGAAAAGTATTCCTGAAGTAATCTTAATAGATTTATGCCACTGTAGATTTGTTTGAGTACTGTCAATACATTTCACTTAATTGCCTAACAAACACATGGAAGACTCATTTTCCTCCCAATACCTTGGGAAGAGGGCACAATCTGAGGCAGAAAGTATCTCATTCCCTTGGCTTCTGAGTCCCAAACAAATACAGGAGCACAAAGAACTAGCCTGGAATAAAGGCCATCTAGCAAGAAAAATGGGTAAGCTGGCCCTCAATTACTGTAGTAACAGCACAATACTTTTTTCTCCATGCGTGGTTAAGGTTCTCAGAAACTTGACCAGGAAGAAGGTAAAGTGACCAGGCTGCCCAGGTACATGCCAAAACGCACTGAAGATCAGTTGCATTTGCTTATATCTGTCTCGAGGCAAACTGAATATCAGCTTAACTAATGGAAAGTTATCAATCATGCAAAAGAAGAAAGCCACAATTAGACACCCACTCTTTGCATCTGTAAATCTAAGAAGTGGATGCAATATCGTTATTCGCTGACTCTGCTTGAGATTATGAAATAAAGTCAGGGAGCAAACTCTGCATACTTACTGGACTGGACTGGACTGACGATGGTCTCCGCTCTAAACCTGAAGAGCTTGGCTGGAGTCCTGCTCCCAACATAAAATGTATTCCAGAGCTGAAATAGCCACTGCCACCAACTGTTACCCATGTCCACTGATGGGAAAGGTAGAGAGCCCTATACATTTAGAGAGCACTTTCCCATGAAACATATATTCCCATATAATTCCCATGAAACTGCATCTTGTTTGATGACATAACTAAAAAGAGGCAGTAAACAGCCATCAGTCCTATTTTTTCCATAATTATTCTGTAATGATCTGAAAAGCTCAGCCTTGTAATTTGAAACATAAAATACGTTTTGAAAGAAGCTATTAGTAACTTCAGTGATGAGGACTGTTTCTGTGCCTCTTTCTAAATCTCTATTTTAAAAGCAGACCACAAAAATGAAGTATTGGAGAATTCTTATTTGCTACCATTTTAATAACTGAGAAATGTATCTCAGCTCAAGTACACATTTGTCCACCCTTCCTTCGGAAAAAAATACACTTGAAAGGTGCTTTAAAGCATATTAATACTGAACAGTGGTTTATTATGTGCTCTCAGCAAGTCCACTGTAATTAAAAATAGGGTCACATCTATGGAAAGTAATCCAGATGCACAAGTGCTTCTATTTGTCTCCTTTATAGTGTTAGCCATGTAAAGTTCAGGAAATGCATGGATATAACTTAGAAACCTAATTAGGCCATTAGAAGTAAACTCCATTAAAAAGTACCCTTCAGTTGTAACAATAAACTGCAGCCATTTCAAATTTAATACTGTGCTAGCAAGTAACACTACCACTGAAGATTTCAGCATTCTGTAACGTAAGGCGAGACAAGAGGAATGACAAAGTGCGATTGCTATTTTCATTATCATGTGCCTTTTTGGAAGGTATAGTATAAACCTCATATAACTGACACTAAGTATTTTGGCATCTTGTAGCAGTCACAATTAAGACAAAATGTAGAAATTTCTAAGAGCAAAACAAGTTCTTGCCTAGATTTCTTCAGCCCAATATACTTCAGACTTTTATTTATAGCTAAATAGAAGCTGGATGTCAAATCTGGGTCCCTTAGAACAAAATCTTAATAATTAACTGGCAAAACTGAACATGATCATTTCTGACACACCTACACTGGTAATTATTGCTTTGAGGCCATTTACTAATGAAATTAATGTATTCATTGCCCTAACAAATTAGCATAACTCATACATAATGCCCCACATTTCAAGATCTTCCTAGAAAAACAACACTTAATACCACAGAATGAAATGGCAAGGGCATTACATGGAGAAAGTATTCACTGAATTACTACATGTTAAAACCACAATGCCTAAGTGCTAGCTATAAAGCAAAATGTAAACACAATGTGGGTATTGAAACCATTAATAGCTTAGTCAAGAGCGTACAATCGATGATTATCTTTGCACTTCAAACAAGCACATATTACAATAGCAGTAACCATGGAATGTAATTAACTGGCTACTTTTAGAGATACGAAGTATGCAAAGGAGGCAGTGCTGAAGCAGTTACTTCTTCCTTCTCAAATTCATGATAAATACAGTGCGGCTACTGAGCTTTTTTGCCGGTATTTCAATTCAGACTAATTCAGTACCTGGAAGTGGCTCCAGCAGCCATAGGGTAAAGCAATAACAAAAGACAGGATTAGATGTATTACCTTTGGAAATGACAAAAACATTAGCAGAAATCTGGCAAGACTCTCTGACTTCGGTTTGGGAAAGCAATTCCTAAAGTTTTCTATCTCATATCACAGCGCAGAGGTCAGGGGAGCAGAGCACCACGTGGCCAGGTGCAGTCGCAACTGGATGGAGGGCAGGGGTGTAAAACACATCTGCTGTGCTGGCTCACCTGGCAGGCTGGGGGCTGTGTTGGGACCCTCAGGCACCAGACCCAGTGTACACTGCCACATACAGACCACGTGCAAGCTGTGACCTGCAGAGTGAGGAACCATTGCTTTTGAGTATGAATGATGTATTTGTGTACTTCAGATGATAAATTTACTCTGAAGAAGAAGACGGGGGCAAAAGTACCACGGGTTTACAGGAAGCTAGCCAGGGCTCTGTGTTGCACAGAATTCACTCCTGGCTCAGCTTTGGAGGGCTGAGAGCTACGGATAACTCAACCAGGTCTTGCTTCCACACAGCTGAGGAGCCAGGCCCTGATGCCAGTTACAGCAAAGTTACTTTGCTTGTGTTCTACAGAACTGTCTAAAATTGAGAAGCACTGAGTAGAAGTGTATTCTTGTGGCACCCCTTTCCACAAGCATAAACACAAGGGCACACACAGTTCCTCAGCAGATCCTACATTGCTTCAGTACCTATAGTTACAAAAGAAAGCAAAAAAAGCTCCAAGGGAAAAAATACGAAATAATCACCTCAAGTATGGAATTTCCTTGGAATCCCATCCACATGTGTTTGGCTCCTACTCATAAGCATAAAGTTATACATCTTTATTAATGCTTTTATCCTTCTCAACGTAATTTGGATTCTCTTATTACCCACACGAATGTCTGATCTTTTTCAATCCTCTTAAGTGCTCGGCTCCCATGATATCCCATGGTAAATAGTTCTATATGCTAATTATGAGATGCCTGAAATTTTATTTGACCAGTTCTGTCACTTGCTTATCAAGTTATTCCCTTTCCCCTCCCAAACACTCCTCTTCTTAGAGTTTCTCATTTTGCACCTTTCCTCACTTTGAATTAAAAATCCAAGTCTCTCCTACAGTAAAGTCTTTCTTCGACTATCTCTGGGTTTCTTCTGTTTCTAACTTTATATTTCATTAATTTCTTTTTTTTTGTATAGGAAATGACCAGAACGTAAGATAGTGTGAAAGATTTTTCTAGCCCATCAAATTTGCTTTAGACAACACAAACGTCCCAAAGCGCATTTCAGAATGGTTTAAACAGTTCAGCAGTGGACTTCCAGTGTTGAACCACAGAGGTCACTGCACTCTCTCTCCCAAAGACACGAAATCTAATTATATTATGGCCACTACTACTAAGTATAGCTAAATACCTTGAGGCAGTTCATGTACGGCTGAGAGCTTTCCATTTGTGCCTGTCTGAAGAACTCGCTGATCTTCAGTATAATCACCTGAATTGTCAAGAAGCTGGTTCTTCAAACCTTGCCCAGTTGTCACATACAACTGTTTTATAGATGGGTAAATGCTATCTTTTTGATATTTCCCAACTACACAGGCGAGCAAGAATTTTCATTTGCACTAACCCTTCTTTACACTGAAGCAGTAGGTCTCTATGCATTTCTGTCTACACTATACGATCCACAGTAACATCAAGCAACATTAGTGAGATCAAGAATCAAGTGTTCAACATAATTTCATTGAGCAAGCAACAAGTAGTATAAATCTACTATTATTTTTCGTGAATTTTCTTCTGATTTAAAAATAACTCCACACCAAAGAACCTACACATTTAGGACATTACTAAAACATTTGAAAACACTGGACTAGAAGAACAGCAGTTCCCTGTCAAGGGATTGTATGCCTTGTCATTGAGAAATATTAGCTGGTCGGACCAGCAGAAAGCTACACCCCATCTTCGTGGCTGGTCTGTTCTACATCCTTCACATGCATGTATTGTAATTCTCCAGCATCCAACCTATTCTGTCCAGCTAATAATTATGTACTACAATACTGCATTTGTATCAACTGTTTGAATTGCATTTACTTTGTGAAGGTCAGTCCTCTTCCATACCCAGGCACCTAGTTCACCTTCTTTTGACTTTAAGGTTCTCACTGGTATATAGATTTTATTTTTGGCAGCATGCCTACTTTTAGTTAATTCCTTTGTCTGACACGTTACTTCCCTCAGATATGCCTCTGCAACCTTTCTTCCTCCAGGTCAGCTGTAATTTCTGTCCTATCATTTACTACTGGATACAGGGTTACCTTTGTATTGCTGACATTCCTAGCAGATATCTTTGTCTGACCCAAGTGCTCCTCACCACCTGTCGCCCTGCTTCCAGGTTTGGCTATAAATAATCCTCCCCTTGCTGGTTTCACTATAAATAATCCCCTCCCCACCCCGTTGGTTTTTGGAGTCAGCTGGTTCCAATTTGGGTAAGGTGGAGCTTCCCCTTGCATTACAGAGTTACAGTTCCCTCTCCTTATTGTGTTACCCACACGGAAATCCTACCACTGCTCAAAACCACAAATATAATAGAAATATATCAGTAGGTCCCTAAACCAAATCTTTTGCCTGTTCATCTATATTTTCATGCTAGCATCTCTCATACCTACTTTCCAAAGGTACTGGTAGCAGTATGTGCAAGAGGAGCTGGGCTGTGATTATGGGCAAGTCTACCTCTGCTTACCTTGCTTCCTTACAGAAGGGCTAACATGGCTACCTCATGGGCAAGTGTCACAGGGCAACCTCCCCTACCCCCAAATCCTGAAAACCACCTGAAGCGGCGAGAAACTGTCCTCCTGAAGCTCATGTACCTGGTGCTCAAGGAAACTGGTTTCTCTTCAGCACTCACCACATAACGCTTGACATTGTAACAAATATTTTGCACATTTCAGAAGCAAACAAATGCACTAAACTCACAACAACTGTTTGGATGTGAAGTATAGTGAGAGACACGGTACCTTGGTGCACATTTCTTGGGGGTTTTTTGTTGTTGTTGGAGTTTTGGGGGTTTTTTGTTTGTTTTTGTTTGTTTGGGGTTTTTTGGGGTGTTTTTTGTGTGTATTTTTTTAACTGTAGGACAGAGGAGTGTTTCAGTCAGACTAGGGTAACTCGTGTAAAATTAAGAGGGAATGGTAGAGTCAGTCCACATGCCAGCAGCCAGGATTTAAGAAGCTGTATGCTGACAGTTCCTATAGGATGAAGGGAGGGACAGGGGAAAACAAATGAACAAGAAACACCTTACCTCCACGAAAAATATAAAATAAAAATATCAAGCAGTGCAGGAGAAGTGAAATCCAATTGAAAGAGGCACAGAATTTTTCTTAAAGGACCACTTTCCAAAGTTTTGGCACACCATGCCTTTGAGGAGTTACTTCACATTCCTCATAACAAATGCTGCTTCTTACAGTTTTGGCTTAAGACTGTTCTACAAAGGATGAGGCAGAAAACAGGCAGCACCAGAACCAGACTTGAGAAAATATTCTGTGTTTATGGTGTCCTCAGGAAAAGCAATGACTGCAGCAGTAGCGATAGGCCAAGATAGCAAGATAAGCAGTAAGTGAGAATTGAAGAGAAAAGAAAGTGCTGACTGACCTTCTGAAAGATGTTAAAAGACTTGACTGGAGCCAAAAAACAAGTGGTGGATTTGCTGGGGTGCACCTTTCTCACATCTTTAGTAAAAAGTTAGAGGAAAAGCAGAGATAAAGGAGTGATGGAAATTGTGACAAAAAGCTGGTAAGAGAAGGCATAGTAAAATCCTGAGAAGATATGCATGTCTGTATTCATTCAACGGCATTATGCCACTTTATGTGCAGTGAAGGCCTGTATTAGTGACATGTATCATCTATCCCAGACAGAGGCACTCCTGCAAGAGGGGTTAACTCAGAGAGAGACCAAGCGGGCAGTGGTGTCCCTGCGTGCAGCTGGCGGCACTAATGCTGCAGAGCTGAGGGAACTCTGGGTGACCTTAAGGGCTGTACATGCAAGTCTTGCCTGCAAAACCCGTGAGAACTTTTCCTGCTATGATTATAAACTTTACCAAGTTAGATTCTCACAGAGTTATATAACCCTATGTGGTAGTTAATGAAGTGCTGGATGTAAGAAAAATAATTGTAATGTTATTTTGCCCCTGGTATGCTTTGCCTTATAATGCTTAATCCTAGAGCTAATTCACTTGTGTTTTGTGATCTCTATCACGCTGCAATAATAATACTTAGCACTTTATAGCACTTTTCACTTATAAAAAGTGATTTACCAACATTATCTAATTATTAACCTTCACAACAGTCCTGTGATACAGGTATACAGGTCAATTTAATGTTCTGTTTTAATAAACTACTAGCACTTTAGTAAATTGAAAAGTCTAAAACACATTAAATTCACTTAAGAGAAACAAAAGTTAGTGAACAAATTGCAATTCTCCCTAAAACATTCTAGGTGGGCAATACACAGAGCAAACTGTCAGTGATCACCACCTTTGAGGCCCACAGAGGACATTCTATATAGCAAATAATTAAGTAGTTGAGAGACTCAGTTATTTTTTTGATGATAACATGAATAATGTGAGTGAAGAGGGACTCTCAGTGCGCCTGAGGTCCCTTGATCAAGACCATGCTATACTAAGTTCTGTACAAGCAAAACATTGTAGTCCCTACCCTATAATATTTGGGATCTAGGTATAAAACAAGGGAATGGGAGGAAAGCAGTACAATTAAGCAGTAATTATCACTGTTCAAACTGTGTCTGCATACACAAACATATGCTGAGTCATTTAATGCCAGTATGCATTATATATATATAACCATCTCATTGTTACATCTCAGACTTATTTGTGAACAAAGACACAGCATCATACAGCTTAGTTCTATAGCCACAAACAGAGTTTTCCACAAGGTCACCGTCTCATGCAGTGCATAGCATAGACATGTCTGTGGGATGAACCAGCGCAGGGCAGGAGGCTGCTGCCTGACAATGGAAGGGCTGTCCCAAGCATTGCTGAGGTTCAGAGTTATGTAATGAGTGAGGAATGCAGGAAGAAAGGAGGGGAATTAAAAAAAAAACCAAAAAAACCCCAGTCTCCTACTTAAGGTAGTTTAAAAGATGACTTTAAACCTGGAGTCTACCTTGCTTGAAGTGCTGATCACTCACAAACACAACTGAAGTTAAAGGGGGCTATGCTTTCAGTTTACTATCCAATGTTAAATATTTTGAAAGAGATGGAAGCAGGATGTCTTCGACTAGGTTCACAAATTAGCAGGTACTTTCAACCTTGAGTTACTGTGTCCCAGTCTCCACCTGCCAAATGAGGACAATAATTCCTCGTCATTTCACCAGGGTGTTGTGAAAATATCTTCATTAATGGTTTCTGAAGCACTGTAGTGTTGAATGCTATACAGAACCTTTGGAGGAAATTAATAATTCTGTCTCTGGGGCAAGTTTTACAAAGCATGCAATGAAAAGGACCTGAAGGCACACACCGAAGAGAAGAGAAAAATAAAACACTGGATTTGAAATACTTGAACAAAATATTTGAACTGTTCATAAAGTGAGTGCTGTCCATGCTTTATCCAGCAGATTTTACCCTGCTTTTAAACTCTCAGTTTGCAATCTCTATTTAATGTACCAGGTTTCTAAAAATTCAGTGCTATGCAGCTCTCCCCAAATACCATAGCATGGATCCTGCTGATTAGCCTGTGGCTCAGTAGCATCACTGACAGCATTTAGAGTCACTCTATCATTTCAGCTCAAGGAATAAAACAACAGTAGCATCTTTCTCAGCAGGAACCAGTACTTCAAGTTAAGATCACACTTTGATGGTAGATGTTGACGGTATTTTAAAATAACAAAAGAAAGATGCAATTTGGGGAGGTGGTGGGGAAAGTGCTCAAAATTTTATAGAGAGCAATATATATATTCACCTCCTTTCCAGAAAAAGCCAAACCATTTTGATCACAGTCATCCAAATCTTTTGCCCCAGGAGAAAGTCCAGCATGGAACACATCAACCCAAACAGCTGAAGTCTGTGAAGATTAAAAGTAAATCTAAAAAGCTTGTTTACAGTAGTCTATAAGTGAGAATATTTAGACAGTCTTGATGGCAGTCAATATTCTCTGCGCTACCTAAAATACACATGCACACACAGTCTTTTGCTTGCTGTGCAACTTATTTTAATTCTCTCCTAGCATGTCTTCTTCAGTGGAAGGGTTCTTATTTATTTATTTTTTATTATATACCCCCTAGCAGTTTCTTATATGGAGAGAATAGTATTCCTTAGCTTTCTTTAAATAATATACAGATGACTAATCACCGTGGCACCCAGGAAAGATATGTCAGGTAAAGTAAACATTCTGAAAAGAATGAACGCTTGAGCTATCCCTGCCAAACAGTCTTACCTGCAACTGTCACAATGATTGTGGCGCAACCAAAGATGGAGTCTTTGATGACTGAAGAGTTATCTGAATTAGTAAACTGCTCTGCTAGTAGAAAAAGGCCTACTGCCAGTTAGTTTAAAGCAGTGGCATGTGATAAAAATGATAGAACCAGAGGGCTGCTGTTCCTGACTATAACACTGAAGCTATCAAATATGTTTTTAAAAAAGAGAGTGAGAGAAAACTGCTATTGACTGCTTTACTGCCACTTGTCCAATGTGCTTAAATGGTACAAATGTAATGGCTGCTTTCTGGCTGAACAACATCGTACTGTATGGTTTACAAGAGGCTAAAGCTAAAACTAGAACTGCAACCCCCTCAATACCAACACAGAAAAAGAGGTCATTCAGTGCCCCACACCCCTTTTAAGCCAAGACTTTATAAAAAACAAGCATGAAGAACAGTGTTTTATGTTTAAGATTCTGAGGAAGAAATAGCAATTCCTGAATATTATGGTATTCAGAAATTACTGAATACTCTCAACATGAAAGAAGATGCAACCTGTTTTAGGTGTGCTTAGGTGTGCTATGGCACAAATGACTTTGTTCTTTTAAGTTTTTAAGAATTGTTTTTTCGTGCATATCAAGTCAAACTTTTAAAATCTCCTTTTTAATTTCATGTTGGTCACTCAGTCTGGAAAGAAATTTTACCCTTATTCTAAAGCAATGCTTGCGATATCTTCTTCATACGTCCATTTTTTGTTCTTAGTTGCCACAGTTCTTGTTTTATGTGCCTCAGCTGTATTTTGATGCCAAGTCCAGTCACCTGGGTAACAATCCTGATGCCCTGAAACCTGTTGTGCAAAGTGATGTGAGGATCAAAAGAGGACCCTGTCTAGATCAATGGAAGTCTGAAGCCTAACAGATCAGACATAGCCAGCATGGAATCTGTGACAGTGTTTGAGAGACAAACACATCTCCCCCAGAGTCCCCACAGATTTGGGGTGCTCACTCTGTGTATGAGACCTGGAGGAAAAACAGACAGCACACAAGCAGGCTGAGGGACAGCTAAGGCATACAGATCTCAACTATTTGAGAAACAGTCTCTCACCCTGAACCTCATCTGCCAAAACTGAATTCTGTCCCGTCCCCAAGAGATCCCTATTAAAGAACAAATGATTGCTAAGCAAAGTACGTGGGATAGCAGAGTCCACTTAACACAGTTACAAAACTGAATCCACAGTGTTGAGCCCCTTCACAATTTGCCCACAATACTGTAGTACAATACTAAATACAATACCTCAGAAAGAAATAACTAATGTCCCAGCAGCAGGCTTTAAACTCCTAGTTTATCAGGGCAAACTTAAAAAAAATAAAAAAAGCGACATTCAATGGACAGCTTATCTCTCCTCTTGCCACAATTCCTTACAACAGCTCTTGATCCACAATGGCCTCCTTCTTATCAGGCAGATGATATTTCCCTCTTCCACATGTATTCCCATACACTTTGTGATATAGACAGTAATGCTTTGTTCGGTCCTCACAGACATCTGGAATATAGACCAGTGGAACACAGCTGGGAACTGCATATGCAGAAATGCTGGTGCTGGAGCTGCAAAGAGCAAATCCACTTCAAAGAAGCAATGGAGAGAGTCAGAAATTGTCTGGACAAGAAGGACGATGTGAGGAAAGGGGTAAGATAGTGGGAGCTGTGGTCTGCATATGACATTCATGAGAGGACTGATACACATAATTATAAGCAGCTAGCAGCAGCGTCCTCCCAAGTGGGCTGCATCTGATCAATATTGGTAGAAGCTCCGTGAAGCACAGGGTTCAACATGAATTTTCAGTAATTTATTCTAATGGTAAAATATTCCTGATCTGATAATATGCTGCTGGCAAGAATAAGTGAGAGTTAGAGAAAAATCTCAAGCTCTATTTGTCTAAGTTGTTTCATATAAACTCAAACTTTTAATATGATCAGCAACTTATTTCTTCATAGACACACTTCTGAAGGACACAGTTCAGTAATTTACTTCAGAAAAACAGCATCTAGTACACAATAAAGAGAAATGCAAGCTCTTTACTTGTTAAGTAATTCATCTCATTCCTCCTAAATTAGAGGACTAACTTTAAAATAAAAGAGTAAATCCATCCCTTATTCTGAAGGCAGGGGAAGAGAACATATCTTACACTTCTCTACAGCATGAGGCAGCTGGCTGGAGAAGGTAGGGGTCTGCATGCCCACAGAAGAGAGAAGGGAATTCGCACAGAAAACTGGAGCTGAGGAAACAGCAGGTTGGTTCTGTCTGGCATGTGAGGATGTTTTACAGACCTGGAAGCTTGGGTTTCAATCAAGAGATTCAAGAGAGAGCTGTTATGGAAAAATTACGTATTTCTCTAATACAGTTTTATGCCTTGGAAGTGAACTGTCAGCATTAGAATGACTTATAGATACATGGTGTATTCTCAAACTTCATGTCTGTCATTTTGCTAGTACTCCTAGAGAATTACCTAGACCACGCTTTCCTGATCTGCAGATTGTCAATTTTACATCAATAAATTCAATAGTTCTCTAAAAAAAAAGAATATAATCAGTTGTGTGACTTACCTGTGCAGTGAATTCTTTACATGCCAGATTACTTCCCATCGAGAACACTAGGAAAACAAAAACCCACAAAACAGAGAGTTAGTAATTAAACTTATTTAAAGATTATCTTGCCCAGACAAGTGTAGATAAAATTTCCTAGTATCATCCTCCTGGCAGGATTAAGGAATAGGAAGGCCAGACATGTAATGAAAAGTAGATGTGTCATCACCTTGAAATCTGGTTCATATGTGATAGTCAGCACCTTTCTTCCATTTACAGTCTTCATATTTGCAAACACTTATATACTCCCAGTCAATGAGGTACAGAAAGATAAGCTTCAAATGCATTATGGACAATCAGCATAAACTAGAGTTCAGGACCTCTGCACTTCTCTGAGCCTTTGGATACAGTCAAGGTTTACGGTGTTTAGCCATTGCCTCAAAGGAAATACCTGCAGCTTTGGTGAGATAATGCACTCAAAGTGTCATGAGTTTTTGCAGCAGAAGTATGACGTGCAAACGCATGGCTGTCCTTCATAAACTAGCTTTTGAGAATATGATTATCAAACCCAAGTTTACCTTACAGATCCCCAAAGTGCCCACACTGCAGTGCCCAGACTGTGAAGTAGAAAACTTGACTCTTACACAAAAGTACAAGAATTTGTTTACCTTCGTTCAATCAACTTTTGATGAGATTCAGAAAAATGCTAAAACTAAGGTCCAAGGAACTACTAAAGGCAGAATACTATTTCTTGAAAATTCTGAATCTCTGCAAGACAGAGAAGGTTCATCAAAACAAGGGCAACTGCAGCCAGTCTCAAATAGTCTGAAGTAGTCTTCAACTACTGAGACAGAAAGAGTGAGGGACTCTCTCACCAGCCCTGAGGAACCTGATCCAAGTTGGCCTTTCTTTAAGCAGAGAGCTGCTACTCATGAAAGTGCCTCAATTCTTGCTGACTCGCTCGAGGGCTCATAGTCTTCACCTGACTCCAAGGTGGAGTGGAGCAGGCCACTTTTAGTGGTCCGAAGAGATTGCAATCTCCCTTCTTATGGAACAAACAAAAATTTTAACCTGGAAGAACCTTGCTCTTTTGTTTTGTGTATCAGAATTAATGGTCGTTCAAAGTACATCAATGAGTAAATCAAATAACCAAGTAAGTTTTCTACAAAGAATGACTACACCTCTAGCAGGCAAATACCCCCAGCATAACTTCATCTTTCAGCTGAGAAAGACTAGGGAACAAGCATGCTACATAGATATATTAAACTACATACTGCCGTGGCTTCCTTAAAACCCTGCAAAAGCTGAGATGGGGTACAGAATAGAGACAAAGCTAAAATACTCTGCTGTGCTTATTTGGTTTCCATACAAAAGCCCACAAAGGATAAGAAGGCTTGAATGAAGGGGAAAGTGATTTAAGTTCATAGTAAGAGTGGCTCCATTACAGAAATGCTGGAAACATCACATTATCTCAGATTCATTGAATCATTTGTCAGCTCCTGAACATTCATGACAGATTGCCATACAGGCGGTTAAGATTAATTATCAATTTCATGTAAGAAAGGGAAAGTCTGAAGGCTGAGGGAAGCCTTTGTGAAAGACTTCCTGTTACTCAGGAAGGAAAGGAACACAACGTTTGAAGAAGAGTAACACTGAAGCACACGCTGTTCTCAGCAAGTGACTTGCCTGTGGTCTCGAAGGCTGAAATAACAGCCAGTTAAGATTTCATCTCCAAAATCAGAGGACTAGCTCCCAATAGTAGGAATCTAGTCAACATAATAACTCTGTAGAGAACATACTGTCTTACATGGGTTTTATATTTGCTTCTACAGGCAACTCCAGAGATTGTTAAACACAGAAATTAAACTAAAATTATCAGAATACAGGGAATTTAATAACAGATTGAAATTTGCAAGAAAGTTTTGAATACAAGATTACACTGAATAAAACACTAGGGTGGGTGACAGTAGCGATAATGTAGGAATGAGATGAAACCACTTAAGGTTTATGAAGCATCTTTCTCACTGTTCATTTCTTCTATTGCTCGACCCTTCATGTTGTGGGGTTTCAGAAATCAGCATTTCAAACCATTCATATTTAAAAGTAAGCACTCCAGAGTATCCTCAGTTTAAATAAGAGTTTGAGAGGTTTGTTTTCTCTCTTCTTTTTTCAGTTGTGCCTTCTGTGACATGCTCACCAATGTACCAGAGAAACCTTGCCAGTCTCAGTCTTCAGTACCTCTCCCTCATCCAACTCCAATGAGTCTTATATAAAACTTCCTGGGTGGAACTGTAGGTAGCCTGCATCATGGGGAACATTTATCCCTTACATCTTAGAATACTATAATTTATAACATGAAATTTAAACCAACATAAATTAGTCATTCAATCCCTATATTCCAATTTAATGAACTAGAGGCTTCATTGCTTTATTGTTTTGTGCCACTGGACAAATCGTTTGATTTACAGATGGAATGTACCTCTTTGTTAATAAATAAATGCATAAAAAAAATAAAGGTATCCTCAACGCAATTATGCTGATGTCCCTCAGGAACCAGAATGTAATTATTTAAAATATTATTTTCTTAGATTACTCTCAAGAAAATAAGAAAAGAAATATGAAATTTGTGTCCTTTTAGCTTAAGCTCATTTTAAGAGCAGCAACAGTGATGCGGTTAGTCCCCAGTGGCAACTGAGAAGCACTTAGCCAGAAAATTGTTATTGGATTACAGTTCTGGCTTCATAAAACATGGCTAAAGATCATTTTAGACATCTATGGAATGACCCATTGTCAAAACTGGTATGACAAACAAGTGACAAAGCTATTCTATTTGGCCATTTTGAGGATTTTTCAGATCACAAAGGTAACTTGGGGCTGTATCAGCCTACATAGTTTTGATTCGATTATAAAAATAACTCACAATAAGAAGAATTCTAGCATAAATAATTGAATCTCTCTGAGGGAAAAGAAAAATCCCCACAAACATGTGCATATAGTTTCAAGTGTTCCTGATGTATAAAGAATTGTGAAGTGATAGGGTGATCAGAAGTCAATTCTGATACCAAGAACTACCTTTCAAACTAACTGGTCTTCTTTATTAAAATGAACAAGATGAAAAGGGCACCAAAGGACACTGCATGATTTTTAACAATCCGCAAACTGAAACCACTTAGACACCACTAAAGTTCATACAATCTTTTTCATTTCACTTTATTTTTTTTTCCAAACAGATGACTTCCTGGATGAGAATCCTGCCTCCCATATTTTAATCTGCCAGTAAAAAAGAATAAGTAATATGAACATATATCAGATGCACATGTGCATACTTAAACAAATGCAAACAAGAAATAAACTCCTTCACCTTTGCATTTGAGGTCAACAGTGACCACTGGCAACAAATTAAAAATGAGAACCTTAATCAAAAAGCTAACACGGGATTTAATTTCTTTATGTAAAGTCTTTGTCATTTTTCTTCCCTGTCCATTACATTCTACATCTTTGCTCGTACAATTACATAATTAACATCCTCAGCACTTATTTCATCCCTTGTTAATTTTGTTAAATATAAATACGGATATGCTCAAGGAAACAAACTTGGCAAGTGAAGAAGCATAACCAATTTCAAGGAAAAAAAATCTATTTACATACTGATAATCAGTATGTATCACTGAGCATTACTAGTTGCTTATAATGCACGTGATGGCCTCTGACTGGAACTGCCTATGCAAGAAAGGTTTCCTGGGATGACAGAGATCACCCAAAAGTGTTGGTTGGTACAGGGAGGGCTTGGTTTTGTTTGTCAGTAACCAGTCATGCAGCTTGTAGCACCAAAGGGCAGTAGTGGCAGCTGGTAAACTACACTGGTCTCACAACAGTGTTGGTTCCCAGATCTATTATCTGAAAATCAAAAGGACTGGGGATAGGGAGGCGAGAAGAAAGAGAAAAACTTGGCAGTTAAAGCCCTTAGGGTCTTTACAGATTATCCTACGGGCCAATACCACGTAATTTAACTCAGTACACTGCATGACTATGATCATAATTCACTTGAAGATGTGAATCTGAAGAGTAAGGGACTAGCAGAGGGTTCCTCCCTCACACCTTTGCCATGAAAGAGGAAAGTAGGAGAAAGTCTACAGTAAACAAGGAAGATTCTAGTTCCAACTGGGAAGTTCCCAAAGTTCTACATGATCCATACTTGGTGAGCAAATTGGCAACTTCTCCTCCACAGTGTCCAAAAAGTAATTCTGTTCATTCTTGTGAAAAAGGAAAAGTCCTCATGGGTTCCATTTAGCAGGGTCACAGAAACTAGATTTCTATTCATCCTAACATAAGGATCCACACATTTAAGGTCAGATTTTAAAACTCTTCCAACAGAAAGTACTTAGTTCCTTCAACAATACTACTAAGTCACAGAGGATTGTGTTATTAAACCAAAGTAAGAGAATCACTAACTGCTGTTTGCAACACAAATATGCTTTCAAACTTACTGCTTCCATACAGAAGCATACTGTTTCTCTATAGAGATGCATAATGTCATTTGATACATTAGCCAGGGAAGAGAACTGGTCAGTTTTCAAAAGTCCTTCTCATTAAGAGTTAGTATTGAAGTTGTTTCACTGCATTCACTAGGAGGTATAATCCTAAGGTATACCAGTCTGTTCCCAAGTATATTCTGCTGACTTGCTCAGGTCTAGAACTTTGTTTAATTATCCAAAAATGTGTAAGAAAGTGGAATAGTCCAGTTTGAACACCCTGATACTTTCTCAGCAATATCTGTTCCCAGCACATGCTAGTGATCACTGGATTTAAAGTGCATGCAACCAGCTGAATAGGATGCAATTCTTATTCTTATGATGAATATCAGGGTCAGAGGTGAGTGCCAGATAACACATAGCAGATGTGGAGGGAGTAGAAGGAATTCTGTTTACTTTGGGTGACCACCTAGGTTTCAAGGGGGGTAAGGGGAGGAAGCTAAAACTGCAAGATAAAGAGTGTTTAACAGACCACGTTGTACAATATTTTGCAGGACAAAGCTACATACTTTTAGGTTAGCATGAACTATTGTTAAAATATAAGACACAGGCCAGCCCAAACTAACCACTCATGGAATGTGACTCTTCAGGAAAAATGAGAGAAACTTTTTGAAACCATACTTTGTACCCTGTGATCACTTCAGCTGATACTGAAAAGTTTTATTTCTTTTTGTGTTGTCTCTACTTTTTCCATTTCAGGACATTTTTCAGGCACTAGCAGAAAAGTAGCCTTACCAAGTCGAAACAGAGACAGCCTGATCTGAACCTGAGGGAAGTTCTAGGTAGCCACTAAGAAGACTCTGCAAGATGCACAACAGCACATTTACAATCTCTCATTATGGAACAAGAAAGCACTGCACACTGCTGACTGCTTGGGTTACATCCTCAGCCCTGCTGCCTAGGTTGTGCAAAAGGCACCTGAAACTGCTCCAAAGAGACAGTGGATGATTCTTCCAAAGATGAGACACTAAAGTAAAACTATTAGCAGCCATTTAGCTTTTCACAGCCCATGGTGAAGGCTGAGGAACCTTTCTCCTCAGTACACCCAGCTCTTAACTCCCAAGCAGCAAGGAGGCAGCCTTTCTCACTACATCCAGCTACTGCGAGAGGCAGGTGAGAAGACTGATCACTTCAGGTATACCAATGAGCTTACTGTACGAAGAATGAACTTTGCTTCCCCTGCTCCCTCTTCCCTTCCCAAAGAAATCACAGAAGTCATTAAGCATCTTGATGTTTTCCATATGGATGTTTCTACAACTTATAAGGTCAAAGTGGACCAGTTAGGAGAACTTAAGACTATCAGAAATGACCGAAAAAGGAGAAGGGGGGCAGGGAAAGCAGCACACTTTTAAAAGAAAAAAAAAACCCCCACACTCCCAGAACAAACTGCTCAGACACAAGTTGCATTTTTCAGCATGCTGCAGACACCTGCTTCCCACACTACTGAAATCAAATGCCTTTGTGAAGACTTAAACAAAGTCTCAGCAAACAAATGAATAAGTTCTGTTGGAAAATTTTCCTCTAAACATTTCCAAGTATTTTTAAAAACAGTTCTAGTAGTTACATCCACATAATATGATACAGTCAGCATTCAAAATGGAATTAATGGAAATATCATTAAAATTTTTAACTAATCTTTGTAGAAAAATTTAACAGAGGCTAGTAACCTGTGGAAGAACAGAACTTAGAATATACCTGTGAGGAAGCAAGTTCAGTCTGAGCAGGAAAAAGCAAAACAAACAAATCCTACCATGTAGATGTCCACTAGTTAGCCTGCTAACTTTCTAAATGAGTCATTACATTTGTTCCTTTACAAGCTTTTCTCTGGATGTTGAGGATTCAATCTTGTTTTTAGATATGAAGTACACAGCTAGGAAGTAAGTTTGGCAAATGGTCTTCAAACTACTCTGGACTCTTTGAAGATAAATTTGAACTACATTTTTAAAGATATACACTGCCTCATTTAGACGATGGATTGAACTGGAGGATGGAGGACAATTTAAGTAGAAAAAACAATAGTTTTCAGTTCAAAGCCTTCTATGCAATGTACATATCTTCCCAGGTAACAGCAAAGATAATTAGAAAAGACCCTGATTCTTTAAAGCTGAAATGTATTTGCAGCATAAAGCAGTCATTCTTTTTCAAAATCAAAACAATCTGTGGAAACAACTCTGTTATTGCTAGAGTTTGGCTGAAACAGCTGAGCAAAAGAATAACCATGTCTCGGAAAGTGGAAGGGAATGTATCCACCCTCTCCATGTTAACCTTTGGTCTGCTGCCACGCTTGCACTTTGGTAACCAAAGAAATGCTGTGGGCATCGTATAAAGGCATGTGTGGCAGCGCGAGGGTTAAAGTAGACGTTCCTGATCTTTGACAGATGGTTAATTCATGGTCATTACTACTAAATTCAATTGCTCAATAATTTAGATATGACAAATGTGTGTAGGAATACATGCCAGGGAACCCTTCTAGGAATCCCAAAATGCAATATACCCTCTGTGCTTTCACCATACATCCTCAGGCTGAGTGTGACAGACTGAAACAAATACAGGCTTTCTGAATACTTCAGCTCCCTGTGCCACTCTTGTTACGTTACAGAGTGGTTCTATAGAGTTACCGTGTCCAGACCTAGGGACAGATGAACCTATGGCTAATACAGCTATTTTGTCAGTAGGTGTAATGCAAGCACATTTTTTTAATTTATTTCTTTTTTGGGCCTAAATTTTCCAGTTCTGCTGCGGTAAATATCACCACTTAAGCAGTCACAGAAAACTAATTTGTAGACAACATCACAGCTTGAATGGCACTGAGTGCCAGTAGCTCTACTTAAAGGTTTTCTGGAGTGACTTTAAAGCAGACTGTATGTAACTCAACATTTGTATCAGTGATGAGCTGCACACCCACTTCTGCCACACAAACGAAGAGTCACAAAGTGAGGCCACTCCACAAACTGCTCTTCTTTCTCCCTTAACATCCTCTATCCTAAATCCAGTCTTCATGGGTTAAGTGGCATAAAGATCTTTTGGCAAATGTTTAAAAAAATTAAATGAAATTCCCTTTCTTTCAGTTGATACAGGAAACTGAACTTCTCCCCTTCTCTGTTCCCACTGATATTTCCAAATCGGCCGGCACAAGAAACCACCTCAAAACACCTCCGCAGCTCACTTGCTGAAGTTGAAAGTCTTCCACTGACTTCAAAGATATTTGGATCAGGCCCCAAGTCAGCACCCTAACATGCTAGCACAGGCTACTAAGCCACAACACTGGCTAGAATCCATGTCATTTATATGCTATTGCTAACGTAGTGCAGGAAGTTTACACAAAGTCAGGCTTCTGAAAGCATGTGCTGTTCTTTCCTTATTAGTTTGCAGAACATTTTGTGAAGTTCCACTAACTCCTGTTAGGATACAAGTTAATTTACAGGTTTCTCACCGAACCACAAAATCTAGGTATCACAAACTGGCTTTGCCTCTAACATCTAGATGTGTAAGTTTTCCCTTCCTATCTAGAAATTCCATTGCCTTCAAGCCTCTCCATAAAGCCCTGAGATGTCATATTTCTAGTTAGAATATGAGCCTTCTAGAGCAGAGACCTTGCCTTTACTTGTCAGCAACTCACTTGTCACTATACAATATGAAAGAATAAATCACAACAATAGTAAGTGGGAAAAGCCTCTGTGCTGTTTTTCCACCATGGCCATTAATCCTACTCGGAGTGCTTGCAAGGCAAAACACTCAAGGCAAATGCATGAAACCTAAGCCTTCCCTGTAAGTTTGCAAAGTATCTCAGCCATAGAGGGAACTGAATCTAACCTTCTGCATGCTCAAGGCAAGTGAATCCTTTAAACCGGTTCAGATAAAACATTCACAGTATCCATTTCGAAGACCTGCATTATCATCTGAATCAACATCATCCTGTCTCTGTGTCTTCCACACCATCCTAAACTACAGCTGCTTCAAACTACAGCCACCCAAGACATGCTAAGTTCTCTCAGCTCCTAAAGCTTGAAGAACAAGACATCTCACAGGTCTTGCTCAACACCTCCTACAACCTACCCTTGGCAAGGCAACTACTCTGACGCCTGGTGGTGTTCAACTGTCTCTCCTTTCCTTACCTCTAATTAAGTTTGTAAACTGTCCTTGTGGGAAGCTTCTAGAACTAAAGTAAAACTAATCGAAGAGTATCATAACCTCAACAGTTTAGTGCCATATGGGACACTACACAGAGCTGAAGGTAAGTGAAGCTGGAGGAAGAAACTCTCTGCAAGTTCTTCTCACCTTTTGTATCCAGGTAAAAACACACTTCTGCTGAGCAATCACATTTTTTAAGTCACAAAAGAGCAGCAGAACATCACAACTCATCTCTTCTTCTCAACAGATAAAGCATTCTTTTGTCTCTAATTAAAAAGATTAATAAAGTAAGAGAACACACCAGGTTTGCATCAATTGCCCATGTGGTTCTTATTATTGTAATTAGAAGTTATCTCCTCAAAATTGTTAGACAAAAGTGCCGTGATCTGCAATTGAAAACACATTGAAGGGAGTTATCCAACTTATTTGACTTATATGGCAGTCAAATTTAAGAACACTCTGGAGGTAATGTATTCAAAAGAGTTCTTAAAAGCAATCTGTCAGTAAAAGTGGTCTACGAACCTTTTATTCAAGAAGGTGAATATTGCTAAGGCTTTTTTAAAAAAAAAAAGAAAAAAGAAAAAGAGAGAGAAAAAAAGAACGTTGCTATTAAGAATTAACATTTTAAAAAGAAGTTATTTCAAATTCAAACACTGAAATTCAAGATTTTGTCTTAAGAGTTCTTTAGGTCCTCCATATATTAAAAGTGTTCAGTTCCCTTAGGATTGAATCTTTTAACGTGTTTAGATTTTCACAACAAATGGGCCAAATTTCAAATAATCCTGAACAAACCTGGTTCTTTTGCTGACGTACCACTCCAGATTTCACAGAAAGCAATGCTCAGTTTTGACATCCAAGCTTATACAATATATGGGATATTGAAAATAGAATCATAAAAAGAGAATTTCCGTGTGTGCAGGTCTGCAGACTTACAAGTCTGTGAAAGAGATGCACTGCAAATAGAATTAATAATTTAATTACAGTTCATTTCTTTCAGACATCAGTGTACAACAGGTTTAACAACAAGCAAATATCATCAAAGCTAGTAGCATGCTTAAACTCCAGCCTTTTTAAAGCTTTCTTTGTGTAAAGTAACTGAAAAGCTTTTTTTTCTCCTTTCTCTTTACTAAATGTATGTCTTATATTTTGGCATAGGATACAGTGACTTCATGGAGTTCTGTTCAAAACTATTCAGGGTGTAAAACCACTCCCTAGCTTTTGAGAGAGGTTTTCTGGATGCTATTAAAATAATGAGAAATTTAATGGGTGGAAAGATATCTCCTGTAACATAAAGGAAAATCCTTTTATTTAGCACATCACATCACAAGAAAACACCCAAGGGCATTAAAGAAGGACTTGTTTGGATATTATTGTGAAAGAGAAAAGAACATTTTCCTTTCCATCTTTATTTACATTTAAACTCTGCTATCTGTTTCCCTCTGTAGCTTCTGAAAACCAATGGTCTCTTGCATCTTCTCTCTGGTTACCAGCAGACAGTTGGATCAGTGGGCATTAGATTTACATGACAGGGCATTTACATGACAGGAGAGGAACAGTCAGTATCCAAAGACTATTTAGAAAACCAAGACTGTATAATTTATTTCACAATCCTCAGCTAAAAACCACAAATTTTAATTTTTGCTCACATGGATTTATCCAACTCTCAGGAAAAAAAAACTAAACTAAACAAAAATCCAAGAAATAAAACAAGTGCAGTGCAGAATCTTAAATAAGACTATGGAAGGAAAGTGCCATAACATATTCACTGTGGTCCTCTTAAATTTCCTGTATCAATCTCCCTGTATCAAAGAAAATGTGGAGAAAAGAGAAACAGTGATGCTGAATATGACAAAAAGCTTGTTTATGTTTAATACATAGGAGAAATTGTTCAAGGACAGTTAAATGTGACCCATTTAATATACCAAGGTCTCCAATACCTATGGTACTCTGCTGAGTAAGTGCTGATAATGCAAATTAAGGCTGCCTGGGGATACACAATGCTTTTCAGTTGCAGTTTGAATTTTCCAAGTTCTCAAAAAAGTTTTAGAGATGTGGATACATGTTACAGGGTCACTAGGGCTACTTCCATCTCTTCAGTTGTCATCTCATTTTGAAAATTCATCCGCCTGACATTCTTGAGTCTTCTGACACATACATCCATATTCATGAATGTAAAAATGTAATTATTGCTACTAGCTGTGTAATTTACAGTACAGATGGGCAAGTCAATTTGAAAAGCTGTCCCAAGAATAATATTTGAGCTTCAACAGGAAGCTGAAAAATTCAATGGTCATTGTGACAAATTAACTCAAAAGATCAGCAGAGTGTAGAAGTCATCAAAGGTAATGCAGCTTATGCCTTCGGTATTCATTGTATTGAAGATCTGATACCTTCTGGACTACCTTACATTTATTATCTTAGATTCTTACCCAATTTGCAATATGCTTACAAATCCCACTAGCTATAATTTGGGCTTATTACGTCTGAGCAAATGCAAGGAAATCCAAACTACACATCACCTCTGAAACTGGCATCAAACACCCAATCAAAACTTTACAAGTTAGGTGACGATTAGCGTATGAAATGAAAGGGCTAAGAAAAATATACAAGAAGTTAGGAACAGCAATGCTTGTTTAATAACAGTACAACGTGCCCACTGTCTGAATACAAAAGTAGACAAGGGCAGACAATCCTGTTCTATAATTTTACTATAATTATATAGATTCTAACCTATAGGGAAATTATGCTCTAAAACAAGTCACTCTAACCCCCATTCCCCAAACATTTCTCTAAAAGATTTAAACTGTGCCTTCTCCTATGGCTATTTTTAGTAATGGCATCAGTAATTAAACATTCTATGGCCTGGGGCCCCAAACAAAACATAAGCCTGGATTCTGGATGTTGAAACAATCTTAAAAAATGTCTGCAGCTAGTGTTGCAATCCCCACCAGATCTGCAGAGACCCATTATGATCACCAGCGGAAGCACGTGTTTGTGACAATGCAAGCAATTTAGCATTACTCACTGGAGCTGAGGCATGACACTGTCTGAAGCTCTGTTGTTCTCTTTGGTTTGTCTCAAGACACTCAAGTTCAAACCTACTCACAGCCTAATTCGTAGCTGAAATCTGAACCAGAGCCTGCAGCCTCTCCAGGGAACGTCCCAAGTGCCTGATAACAACCTGCTCCCAGGAGAAGGTGCCTTGAATCCCTGTTCACACAGATTCTTCACAAAAAGGGGACTAATTAATGATACAGTCCCATGTACTTGTTCTCCACTTTGCAGGTCTGTAGCGCCAACCAGGTCACAGGAATTACTTGGGTTAAAAAGAGAAGCCACTCACTCTAAACCCAGTAAAATCAACTAGTAAAAGCAGTCTCCTTTACTTCAGATCATTTCAGTGCCTGAAGGTTCTTGGCAATGCCCGCTCCCAGCGAGCAGTACCATCAGGGGCACACACACAGGCTGCAGCCAGAGTTTCACCAGGTCAGGACACATGGCCTCAGAGACATGGGACTTGTGTGCACTCAACTCCTTCATATATACCTCAGCTGGGAACTTTAAACATAGGACCATTATTCGTACTAAGGACAAGTTCAAAACTTCAACATTTAATGAAGAAAAATATACGCTGTATCCAAAAGCTATACTCAGTAAGCAAACAGATGTATATGGGTTGTTTAGCTCCTTATGCAGAAAGGTATTAAGTATCTTGAAGGTATTGTTGAAACTTATATAATATTTTTAGAGACATGTCCCACATCCAGAACCATTAGTGCACTTCATTTGACATATGTCAAGCAGAATAAAAGGAGAAAGAAGTTATTTTTTACCCTAAAGATCATAGAATCATAGAATTGTCAGAGTTGGAAGGCACCTTAAAGATCATTTAGTTCCAACCCCTCCCACCATGGGCAGGGACATCCCCCACTAGACCATGTTGCCCAGAGCCCTGTCCAGCCTGGCCTTAAAAACTTCCAGGGATGGGGCTTCCACCCCCTCTCTGGGCAACCTGTGCCAGGGTCTCACCAGCCTCATGGTGAAGAACTTCCTCCAAACGTCCAATCTGAACCAATCCATCTCTAGCTTCAATCCATTGCCCCTAGTCCTATCACTACCCGACATCCTAAAAAGCCCCTCACCAGCTTTCTTGTAGGCCCCCTCAAGATACTGGAAGGCCACAATAAGGTCTCCTCCTTCTTTTCTGCAGATTGAACAACCCCAACTCTCTCAGTCCATCCTCATAGGAGAGGTGCTCCAGCCCTCTAATCATCCTCACGGCCCTTCCCTGGACACGCTCCAGCACGTCCATATCTTTCTTGTAGTGTGGGCTCCAGAACTGGACGCAGCGCTCCAGGTGAGGTCTCACGAGAGTGGAGTAGAGGGGGAGAATCATCTCCCTCGATCTGCTGGCCACACACCTCTTGATGCAGCCCAGGACACAATTGGCTTTCTGGGCTGCAATGATGATCACGAAATACTAAAATAGAAGCCATTTGATTACAAATCTCTTTTGAACTGTTTGTGCAACTAGATTCTGCGGTACTATCTTTGTGTTTACCAAAGTACAAGCGGCCGAATACTAATAGAAAAGCACATGGACTCCTGCTTCTATACCTCACTTAGTATGACTTTCTTCCTGCTGCTGAAACAAATCTACTCATGAGGTAATTGTTACAAAACAGTTTCAAAGACCATCTGTCAGGAAAACAACTTCAACAACAACAACTTGGCATTAATGCTAAATCAATGGCAGAGTCCAAAAGTGCGATGGAGTTCAGTCTAGACACTGGAAAGGATAACACTATGAGACATAACGCTTTTTTGCAAAGATGTCATTTCATTAGTTACTTCTGGAAAAGGAATGTGGGTGTTGGAGGACACTTACTGTATACTAATTTTGTGTGTAGATGTGTATTGACAGAGAAGGATACTCTACTACATAGTACACTGAGATAGTAGCGGCTAGTGATATTCCCTTTATGTTTGTGTATTTGTAAAAATGGTCCAAGATACAAATAGTTCAGCGCAACAAACTGAAAAGCAAAGAAAAGATCAAGCACACCAAGAGACAGTACACTTAAACCCTCACTTACTAGTATTAACAGTTCTGGTGTGAGAAGGATGACCCTGGTTAGTGTTTTTAAGCCACAAAGGAGGTTTCCTACAGATACGATAAAAAACTGCACTGTGGAAGCATTTATGGGGTACAACTTTCCATGTGCACAGTGAGTTTTTATAGCTATCTCAGACATACTGGGCTAAATCCCAAGCTACTGAAATCAACACAATTCCACTTACTCTAGTAGCACTACGACAATTTACATCACCCGAGGATCTAGCCCAGGAAGTGTAATGAGACTCCTGTGGCCTCAGCTTTCACAGAACAATCTGATACTATATAACATAATCTGACAAACTTGAGAAATTCAAAATTAAGACTCCTGCTTTCTCCATATTTCACCCAGTTGTGTTTAAGTGCACTGCTGCAGAGGCCTTGCTATTATGCAGTCAGTGCATCAAAACAGAGCCACAAGAATTTTCTCCTTGCTCAGAGAAAGAACCTATTGACTCCAGTGGGACTCATAAGAATATCAGCAAGAGTTTATTTAAGCAGAGTGGGTCTGGGCTAGGCCTAGTGACCACTGTGATATTAAAATGTACAAGGATTTTCATAGTCCAATTCCAGACAATACCTTCCTGTGTGCTGTGGCCCCAGTGTGGATTACAAGCTCTGTTTAGTTGGGGTCCCAAGTGGCAACACTTAGATCTGGATACCAGCTTCCTCTTACACTGTAAAAGATGTCCCTGAACTTCAGAACCAGAAGGCTATTCTTGGCTGACCAACATCAAACAGAGGGATACTCTACAAATAGAAGTAATTTTGAAAGAATCTAAATATTCAAAGACATTTTCTCAGACAGTAGAAAAACAACATCACTGCATTTACTTCAGTGTGCCTAAAAAAACCTCACCTGAGTTGAAGGACTGACCCTTAAATGTCTACAATCTCTGCTGAATGACTTGGTATCAGTGACATACAGTACACAGCTCTGGTTGAAATTTCATGAAAGATGGATTAAAGGCCACTGCTGGACAGAGACCATAGGGCAAAAACATATTTCTGAAAAGATAATTTCATGTTTCAAGTTAGAATTCTCTTCACAATGAAAGGTGACCTTTGATATCATTCTTGCCTTGTTCTTTGTATTAAAACTCTTTTGGCTTTCAGCACAACTCAAACACAGATGAGCACTGTCTTCATCCTTTCCTTAGCATCCCTATTTCAATATTCCAGACTCAACCATCATTTACCCCAGCAGTCCCCTGCTGTGCATCTGTCCCTCAAATCTTAAATACCTGTCCTCCCAATCTGTTCTGAGGCCAAGTCAAATGAGTTTTGTGCATGTAAATTCTATTATCTACATGTATAAATGACATAATCTATCGCCTGCGCATGCAAATGTTAGCTATCTAGACCAACCAATGTGCCACTGTGTATTAAGGGACAAAGGTTTTTTGTAGACAAAGAGAAGTCTATTAAGTGTACCTTTCAAAATGTGGCCCTAAGAATATGTGCAAGAAAAAGAAGCCCCCCTGCCTGTAAAGAGTAGGTATTTCTGACAAGTACCATTTTCATGTAGCTTAAATCTCCGGATAACCTTCAGAGGCTGAGTTACCCTTGCTTATAGCTCTTCAGGATTTACCTGGTCTTTGGCAACGCTAAAGCATATGTGCAATCTGCCCAGTTAAAGTCTTCAGAGAAAGAAACATCATCCCACTAATATAGATTATCCACAGCATCTGAAAGATTTCAGGTCATAAAAGCATACAAGGAAGTTTAACAATTTATTCACCAGAAAGACACTGTAAGAGATAAGAGGTAACTTAAAAAGCCAGATGACGTTTCTCTTTCAACGTTGTTTTTATTTTTGGCTAAAGGCATATTTTCTGTTAAATACTGCAAACATCAACACTTATATTTTTACTCACCCACAAACAGGTAAAACTAGATGACAGACACTCCTCTCCTTTTTTTTTTAAAGAAAAAAAAAAAGCCAGCAACATTCATCCCAGGACTATGAACTTCTAATACACTATGTTTCAGCCTGAGGCCAACTATTACAATCCCCTCCTGAAGAGTCCTGAAAATGGAATAACTTATTTACCCTTCATTAAGGAAGCACGCAGTTCATCCTCTATGTTTTCTATATCTGTATACAAAGTCAGGGTTCAGGCTATATCAATTTGGTTCTGTTGCGTAGCTGTAACTAAGAACTGAATTCAGTTCGGCGCACATGTATGTTATCCACACGTTGATACACACCGTTATATAGACTCCGGTTATCACTCAGTGTATGAATCAATCCCTTAGCAGTTTATGATTTATGCAGCTTGCTAAAAGAGAAGTAGGCCATGTCAGCCTTGAAAGCACTTTAGCTTAGTTGTTTTTACTTACGAAGGACATGTTGTCCTGTAATTATTCTGTCATTTCTTAAAAGGTGAAATACTTAACGGGTTCATGCTTTATGTGCTGCTATGCGCGTGTGTGAGTATATGTTCGAGCATGTTTCACCAAGCAGGAATCATCATTCCAAATTACTTTCCAAGGAGCTACACAGAATAGGACAGCTTAAAATGTGTTAAATATCCTTAGAGTTTACATGGATGGTTTCAGGGAAAGCAGGGGTGGAGCAGGATAAGGGGGAGTCAAGGAAATCATTAATATGTTTCAATTACTGCCCTGATCCACAAAATACAGAACAGCATAAAAGTGTCACTTTCTGTTCTGATCCTGTCAGTAATGTAATATAATGTTGTGTTGTGGTTTTTTGTATCATTTAACAGGGGCAGTATCAGCAAAATGTGCAACTTTAAACAATTATGCAAATTTTAAAGTAATGTGTTCAGAGAAAAACCAAAAGGAGATTCTGACATTAATCAGAGACCGCAGGCTCTGCTTGCAAGAGTTCCATAAAATATGGGCTAACCTTAGTGTTACTGGCTGAAAGGCAAAGCTTCTCTGCTGCCTTAAATTAACTGCAGTTAAGAATATTGAATTCCCTTTCCTACACAAAAATCTGCCATTCAGCTTAAAGGAATAGCACTAAGACATAGAAAACCTCCCCTTTCTTAGATATGTCAGAATATTTGGTGAATTTTAACAAACTTCTAGAATGATCTAAAACCACATGAATTGTGGGAGCTCTACAACAGATTTTCCCTAACAGGTCCTGCTGTACCTAACTAATGCTTCTCTGATATATTGGCAATATGAGGCTAATAAACTGTAAACACAGAATACTGAACTAGTTTCAATGGAAAAAAAGGTCAGCCCAGACTCCAAATAAAAACAGGGAGGAATCCGAATCCTTCTGATACTTTCAAGAAGTAAAAAGGTTAGGGTTTCTTTTAACCAGAGATGGGAGAAAAAGCAAACCTGTGATCAGGATCTTCTAGGCTTCAGATTCAAATTTCAGATCTCTGTTGGAAACTACTTATGTAATACTTGGCCTTTACTGTTAACCAGGGAAAGAAGCATAAGCCAACCAAAGAAAAGCCATGTTCAGCATGACCATGAAAAGGAAATGCCATACATCTCATGACAAAGAATGATCTTGAAAGGCATCTGTCCTCCTCTCCCAGCTACTGGGGTTCAGGCAATATACAGACTCGAGATCACTATCTGAACTGCTCTCTGAACCTCTGTTTCCCCACTGCCAGCTGCAGTACATGACGGCAGTTTACAAGAGTGTTAGTTATTCACTTTGAATTGCCCAGCTTTAGCTGGTTTAAGTAAGACCCCTAATATCACTTAAACATAGTGTTTTTGTGTTATATTTTAATTTTAAAAGGATTATCAAGAAAATCTACCCTTTCCGTTAACTTTCTTCGAAAAATGATTAAGAGTTTTAGAAAGGATCTCCAAATATCCTCACCCTGCCTGATAAGTTATCCAGAATGAAACATGTAATACAGATGAAATTTCAAAAAAATGCTGAGGCAAAACATAAAGTTCTCAATTTAAAACTACAAATACCACCATGTTAATTGGGAATGCACTGCAACATAGTCAAACGTTGTAAATTATCCTGAAATTTTCTTTGTGTTGGTATTTGGTTCTGTATAGCTTTATTTATAAAAACAGCAATTTATTTTTCTTTTTATGAGGCTAACAATTACACACCACTTAAAGAATTTGACTGCTAATAGCTGACTTGCAAGGAAAAAGTCACGTTGCCTTACACAAACCTTACCAGCAAGTAATATTCGATCTAAGAAAGACTTCAGAGAACTGTTAATAAAATAAGGCATCTTCAGCTACCTCTTCCTAACATACCACAGCAGTAATCTTGGGCTGCAACTAATTTTCCTGATATTATATGTGGAAGTCTCTGTGGAAACTAGACAGAGATGGGATGTAACGAACGCATCACTCATAAATATGGTTCCTCAAACATAAAAATCTGGCAAAGCTCAAAGAGCAGAGCAGGAGGTAAGACAGCTTTCATATGCTGCTGCCTTTAATGTTCTTAATATACATTGGATAATTATGTACTTCATTTCTTCCAAACTGAGTAAGATATTTTGCCCTAAATCTATTTGCTGCTATATTTCTCTCTCAATTTAGTGTAGTATTCTCTGGTCTAAAGCAAGTGGTTCTAAATTAAATAAGCTAGTGCATTTATTGCACAAAGCAACGACTGCATTCCAGTGAAGCCCCTTTGAAAGCGATGTCAAATCTCTGGTGTCTCAGGGAGGAAAGTACCTCATTCCCTCTGCATTAGTCACCCTGCTAGAGATTAATCCTAATGAGCTTTTTTCTACAGGCTTGGCTGGCACTCCCAGGATTTGCATTACATACCTGTGATTTCTCAATATTTAGCCCAAAATGTGTTCATTCAAACGCAGATAGATATCAACTTTCCAGAAACCATTAAATACAGCATTACTGTAATAGCTTACGGAGCCCAGAGTGAGGCCAGCCACAGGGTGCTTCCTCAGCTTTGGTAAGAAGCTGTCACACAACTAAGTATTGTAAAAAAACCACGGGCCAACACTCACACAAACACCGGTGTAAATGACACATCTCAGAAAAGCTCACTGTATTAAAGAACAACAGTGCTCTCTCTTTGTTTATTTCATTATCTCCCTCATTATCTCCCTATTTCACTGATTTTTGGCAAACAGTGGGCAGCTACTTGATGTGACTAGATTGTTTGCAGACCCTGAAACAAGAGTTTCAAGCTTCCTCCCAGCTGTATCCTGCCCTCATTAGGCAAACAACCATCCCTGGGCTTTTCAACTCAACAACATGAGAAAAGACTAACAAAATTTCAGTTCACATAGAAACCAGGAGTCCTACATCTTTGATCACTCTTAAGTTACAAATACCACACCAGAGCAATTTTTATCGAAACAATATTAAACTGTAATCAATATCTACAATACCATTAAACCACCACAAAAAAAGATGTCACGCAAAAAAAATGCTTGCATGAAACTCGTCCCAGTCTTTTTGAAAATAAAATAGCTACTATTAGATGCATGGGCTAAATCAAGTACTCTGGCCTTTTGTGGACCAAAGGGCCGGAAAATAATTTTCAGATCTGAAGAATTTTAAAACAGGACAGTAATAAGCTCTTTCCCAGTTAAATGAGGGTGCCGGCGGCTTGGTTACTGCATCCAGTCTTAATCGCTGCAGCACCCCAGGTAGTGAAGCTGTGTCTTTAAGGCAGTCAAGGACCAAAGTGCTTACAGCTTCAGAGTTAAAAAAACACCACTTGAGCTTTCTTCAGAAGCAAAATAGAAGTCAGCACAGCTCACAGTCTAATATACTCCATGAAGGACACAGTGTGAAACCAGACAGCTTAACTGACACGAGTTCATAGTCACAAGCACTCTCCAGCTATAATCTGGCAATGGCAGTTTAAGAACACAATATACAGCTCAGTCTCTATTAACAATAAAGTAGCACAGTTATGCTTCATAATGTGACAGACACTTACAATGATAATTCACCATCACTCTCTAAAGGACGAGTTTAGCAGTCTATATTCAGATTTATACCTCCCTTAAGGGTTTCTAAGGTACATACCATCCTAGTAGCTAAGAGCTAGGTAAATTAAATACTACAAGTCATCCATTGGTACACCTAACTTTTGCCACATCCAGCCACTGAAGCAATGCACAACAAAATTTGTGTTAATGCCTAAGTTTCCTAACCAAAGAATGCGAACTTTAGGTGGTGCTGACAGCAACAGCTAGGCACAGCTCTCAGAAGGAGCCACCAGAACTAGCCAAGAAGAGGTATGGACATAGGTTGGATCTAAATATCTACCTCCCTGAAAGTGAGATGCTCAGGCATCTGAACAGACAAAGAAAAAGGTGTCTGGAGTTACACCACAGAATTGTCTGCACCGTAGTCTTTCCATGGAAACAGCGGGCCTACTCTGTTTTTTTTTAAATCTAACATCTCAGTTGTTTGAGCACTGGCAAGAAAGTGAAAGACTGAGTTTGAAATATTCCTCCAAGTGCCCAAATTAGTATCTCCTGTGCATGTTTCCTAACCACCAAGCCATCAGGCAGACAGAACAGGGGCAGTCACCACCTCTCCTGACAACCCAACCTCAGCAGCAGCTCTGTGAGATTCGTCAACATTACGAGTAGAGCTCAGGGCCTGGTGATCCCAACCACGGCAGAAATCTGCAGAAAAATAAAGCCTGAAATCCTTGGGCTTTTCTAGTTTCTGAGAACCTAAGACACTGTCTGGAAACTGCTGGATACCTGTGACGATCTCTTCATGGAGGAAGATTAAACCAATCTGGCAGTTCCATGAAGCAGGAATTCCCTTTCTCCTGCTTCCTGGAGGCAGGCTCGGACAGAGCCATTGCCAGCTATCTCTGTTCACACAGGCCTCACTGTGAAAAAGCCAAGCAACAACACAACTTTCAGGCTGCACTGTTTAGCTTTGGCTGAAACTGTAATCGTGTGTCTGTGGTTTTCCTGTTTGGGTGCCTAATTTAACCGTCTGAGCCCACTCCAAGTGTGGAAGGGACTCTGAGGGTAGAAGGAATTAGCGTGTTTCTGCCAGAGACATTCCACCAGGATCTCATGTTTGTTTAACATGTACAAACAGCTCAAATAAAATATTTGTTGGCCTCAGTAATAAACAGAATATAAAATAGTGTGAAATTAAGCAAGACCAGCTGGGCTGCAGGAGAACTGAAAGGAACAGTTAACTTATACTACAAAATGATCTGGAATGCAGACACACTAAGATGGTCTGCTATTGATGTGTGGTTTTGATGCACTTTATATACAAAGTGCTGATTAGATCTAGCTACAAAAATTATGGCCTTTCGTATCCATATGTCAGTAATAAATGAAATTTAAAGGAACAAATTTCAGGATGCTTTCTGCTGTTTTAAATCAACTACTTTGTAAACCAAGTTTGCAATGTTGCATAATATGATGTAGAAGTGTGAAGTTGTCCCAGCAGTGATAACTGATCCCATTATTCCAGAGGCAAGGAAATAAAAAAGAAAAAAAAACCAACAAAAAGAAAATTATGAATTCTTCTGCTCTAAGGTGGGATTTGTCCAGGCCTCAGGGAACTGCAAGAATTTCAGGATATGCATCTGTATAGATGCTGTGCAGGAGCATTGGGGCCTCCATATATATATATATATATACATATACACACACACACACATATACATACTGAAACTCCAAAGCAAGCAACTGCTTAAACAGAGTGAGAAATTTGGAAAAGCTGTTCCCTACTAACACAGGACAGGATGAGGGTTCTCCGTCTGCCAGGATTTCTCCTCCTCAGTTTGGGAAGCAGAGTCAGGGACACTAGAGATGACACTTTTATTTCATAGCATTACTGCAACTCAACAAACAGAAACATGACTTAAGTTGTTATTCCTGTGAAAGATGCTCTGTCATGCTGCCCAGACCACCCTTGTGTCTTTCTGTAGCTTTTCACTGTGCTCCAAACCTTTCCCACTTACCTTCCCCTGGAGTTATACATGTGGCATTGTGGCTAACTGCCCTTCCAGCAGACTTCTCCCAGTCTGTTACAAAGAATGTATCAGATGCATTTATGCTTCTGATATCTCTTTCAAGAAAAAGAGGCTGAATGAGGAAATAAAGTCCAGCCCTTGGAAAAGCTGCACCGGAAATAAATGTTAGGGCTAAATCACTGACAAAACAAAAGTCTGGTGAAACACATTTAGCAGTCGGTCAGACGAATTATTACTTTTATCTCATTTCAATGGAAGTTGGACTGTTTTGAACTTTGACTTTCTATTAAAAAGAATATACTTGGAGTAGTAAGCACTCAGGATCTACTTCTTCCTCCCCAGTGTGAACTCACTGCTGAACTGCTAAACCGACAGAACGGATTTTCTATCAGTCACAGTGTAGGTATATACTTCTTGCTACCTAAGGGCAAGTTTCCTCAAATCATCCCATAATGAAGCCTAAACCTCAAGACACAGCTTCCTGTTTAAGATCATGTCTGTACAGTCTAATGCCTCTGAAGGCACAAGACCATCAGGCAGGTCACAGGTAACAGCAGCCTTAATTCTAGTCTAGTGACAATTTAAAAACACCACTTCCATCCACTGCTTATTGTCCCATAGCTCTTCTATCATAAAACAAAAGATCAAAGTGGCTCACTTACCAGATAAGCCAACCTGAGAGGGAAAGCAACTAACTCAGAATCAAAATGAAAAGAGTAAAGAATTTCACAGCAGCACCTGCCACAGTGGCAGAAGACCCCAGTCAAAATCACCTGTCAGTCCATGACATCAAAAATATCCGAACCATTAGTTAAAATCTGGATGAGAATGTCACTTGAATGTCTCTTCCCACCCTCTACTATTTTACTTTATTTAGGAATAATTTGAGTAAAACCAAATTGAACTGCTTTTTGGTCTCACATAAAACTTAAAAACGCCCACTTTCATCCCAAGAAAACAATTTTGGGACTATATGGCCAGCCTGAAACCTCCTTCTTCTGTGGATGTAGCCCCAGACTGCAGTCTCCAGACTTGTGCTTACAGAACACACGGAGGCACGCTCTAGCAGCCAATAACATATGCCCTATGTGGTCTTATTGCTTAAAGAGCAGGTAATGCTCTGGAATACAAAGCTGCATATATTGCCATTGTAAAAGGTTTGAATATTATCTAGTAATAGAGATTGGTCACATAGTCATGGTAGAGTGGATAAATCACTACATAAATCATTCATTTATATGGTATAACACAGTTACAGTAATAATACTGTGCATATGGCAATGGGCCCAACTGGGGAAAATTATTCTTCAGCACGCTGCACAGTCATTCAAGAGCTCTGTTTTAACTACTCCTATCAATTATTAAAGCTGCACAGTGCGTAAGTACATCAGCTTTCCACCTTCACGAACCTGCCACCAATACCTTCTTTTCACTCTGCTGTCTGGAACTTACACAGCATTAGTCAGCATTATCAAGCAGGAGCTTTTGGGAAATCTGCTTTTAAAGGGGCTCCAGAAGTAAGGTTGAGGATTCAGGTGCTTCATCTCTTCCACTTTTGACCAGACCTGGGACAAGGATATGGGGCTAGATGAGCTTCTGGGCATAATATGGCTCATATCTTACGCCTTTCCTTAATCATCTGCCTTCCACAGTGGCCCAAGCACATTGTGTTTGCAGGTACCTCCTCCAACCACAGCTCTGCTACTCTATCCTCAGCAATTTGCCATCGTCTCATTCCTGGAGGTTATCTCAAATCTGTTAGCTAAGACTGCTTGTTTATGCCCTCACCTGTTTTAGGGAAAATGAACCCTACTGACAACGGCAGCATTATTTAAATCAAGACAGTCCAGTTCACTTTCTGAGGAATATAGTTAAAAGTTCTCATCTGAGCAGCTCAGTCCCATACTGGAGTAGGGAGGTAAAAAGCATCTGGAAAGGCAGGACAGACTACCGGCCTGTCTTTCCCACACTAATAGCTCTGGCTCAAGAACTCACTGTTTGTGAATAAAGATGGTTGATGATTTTTCAAATCATTCTTTTTTTGTTCCTGTTGGGTTTCATTTTTACAGTTTCTTTGTCAGACCCGTTTTCTCCACAGGGAGGTTCCACTTCGCAAAAAAAAAAAAAACGAACCAAGTAACACACACTTAACATGAGATATTTGCCAATCAGTCACTTGTTTAACTACTTTACTGAAAACATTATCCAAAGGGTTATAAAAAATGTCTTTAAAGAGTGAACTCTTTCCAATAATATTTTTAGTGTCTCAAATCTATTACAAAGTGTACGTTAGTTTTTGGAAAGAGAAGCTATTCTATATGATTCAAAATGAACAATTTAAAGTTAAGAATTTTCATTGAAATGATACTTATTTTCAGCCAACTAAGCGAGTAAGGAGATAACTTGAACTGACTGCAAAATTGTTGTCTGCATTTCTCCTCAAGATGTGAATACTATTATGAATGATACATTAGAAGCAGATTTTATTTCCCATATTTAGTTTGACATTATTTTTTGTAATCATTATAAATATATGGAAGGGTTTTTTTCAGATACTTCCCTTGGTAGTTTTGTGTTTAACTATCTGCATTAAATTGCAGCAAACCTCAGCCAGACTAACCATAACAGCATGCCTCCCATTTGGAGTTCAGCAAAGGAACCAGCACCTTAGAGACTCTGTATGCCTCTATGGAAGGAAGCAGCATGGCAGTCAACAAATATCATTGGGGAAAAAGTTTAAAAAAAGAAAACGATGTGATTTCCTTTACACCCTACTTAATCAATCCACACAATACTTAATCAATCCAACTAGCATCAATAAGAAAGTAAGAATGATGATCAGGGCTGTGTGCTAATGATCAAAACTGAAAATGTATCCCAGTTCATTACACATTTTTGCTGTTTCTGTTTTCAGAGTTGATAATATGTTTTCACAATCAGATTACTAAAACCCAGACTCCTGGTGAGGCTGGGATATTATCCATGAACTTTGTTTTTGAAGAGAACTGTTCACAGTCAGAAGATGAAAAGGAGAATCTTTACCCCACTAACTGCTCATGATACACGGTAAAAAGTTTTCCTCAAGAGACAGGATTTTGCAAAAACATTGAAGTGTCCATTTTAATTTTGATGAACTCACAAATAAGCCTTTGACACAGTCGCGCACAGGATGTTCTCTAAACTGGAGAGAGACGGATTTGCTGGGGGGGCTCTTTCGAGAATGAGGAATGGGTTCCTTCCAACCCAAAGCACTCTATGATTTTATGAGTAAAACCAGTGCCAGTTATAATCAAGGGGAGCATATCCCACACATCTCTGTTGCACTAAAAGACAATAGAAAGAGAACAAACACTTTAAAGAAACAGAAAAAAAAAAAACAGAAAAAAATAACATTTTTCTCTGCATTTGGTACATTTATGAAAAGGTTCTTTTTTTCAGGGTCTGCATCTGAAAAATCAGGAAAAAGTCCCAGAAAAAAGAAAGAAAGACTCTTCGACAGAAGTACTGTTCAGAGTGATTAATTTAATAGTGCTGAACTCATATTCAGAACCTGAAATCTAGGAACCGCCAGCTGGGCTGAGATTCAAAATTACATGGACAGAGTGAGTTTTTGAGTTATGATGCATTAAGCAGTGGAGGCAATTGCTTTTCTCACCTGTTCTACAAGGGAAGGAGGAAGGGAAACATTTAAGAATTACGAAAAGGAGACTTAGCATTATTGGGTTACAGAATCTCGCACCACTAAAGGCTGAATTAGAGTTAGCATTATAAAGGAACTTAAAAAATGTAAATAAATATTTTACAGTGAGTCATTTAAAGATGGAGCTGGAAAAAAGACAAAATAAGTGAGATAAAATCATGCATATTGAGTTACTTAAAAGAATCTATTTATGTACTGGAAGTTTACTCATAATAAGAGGGGCAAGAAAAGGTCCTTGTTCCTGCCAAATATCAGCATTACTGCCAAGGGAAGCAGGAGGGAATCCATGTAGCAGGTATATGAGGGAATATCTATAGGTTGTGTACAATAAGCATGATGAAAGCCTACAACAGAAGGAATTATATAGCCACAGACTCCTGGACACTGCTTAAGGAATGGAGAGGGTCACAGACCTCTTCTGTTTCAGTTTAGGAGTGATGGAAAAAATGCTGTCAGCTATCAACATGCAGCTAGGGAGATGCCTGGTGGACAGTATTCTCTTTAAAGTCCCACGTAGTATCACTGGTCTATGTAATATACATTAATTTAATCCATGCTGCATAATGTGCTATTTAAAGTGAGCCCAATGAGATCAAGAGGTAGCAAAACACGTCCTCTGGTTCCCAGGAGTCACAGTCGAGCACATGTAGCTGCCAGTCAGTGGCTGCAGTTGCAGACAGCATACAGGAAGGCAAGTAACACGGTGCTTATTTGTGGCAAAAGAAATGGCAGAAATTAGCATCCCAAGAACAGAAATGGGCTTCAGGATCAGGCAGAATTATCAGCAAAACAGCTAACAGGAGAGTGTAAAATAAAGCAGGCCTGATCTGCTTTAACTCAGTCTTCACCTTTCTCAGCACACACAGGCACAAATGGGCATCCCTCCTCTTGGAGCCAATGACAGCAGTGGGCTGCACTCATTCCAGAGTAAATTACTCACTTTCTTAGCGTGATTTACACTAGCTTACCTCTTCCAGTCACATACAAATTATAGCAACTTGCATCTTACTGGTATTTACAACCATGAAGCACTTGACTTAGGTCAGAGAAATCTGATTAAAAGAGGAAGAGGTACAGAGAGCTCAAACACAAGATCAAAAGGGCTCTGTCAATGCAATAAGAGTATAAGTAAACACTCTAACTTCTTCACTGTATTACTAAAGTGGCATTGCTATCATAAACAAATAGATATTTTTAATTTGGTTTACTCAGTACTACCTCCATTTACTTTTGCTGTTTCTCTCAGTTTGAACAATGGAAAGCAATAAAGCAAGTTTCACTTTTGCTAACAGCAAGTTTCACTTTCAGAAAAGGCTATTTATTTGTTAAGAAAACCACACAGGTTGATTTCATTGGAATTAAAAGCTGCAACATTTCTGCTGGCCTCTGATTCAATAAAACCTTTTATAGAATGCTTAGGACTAGGTTAAATTAAGCTGACAGAGTTCTGATAATGAATATTTGATTGATTTACAGAGAGATTAATTTAGTCCAAACTGTTAGCACAGTGTAAATTGTAAATTCTAGAATTTCACAGAATCACAGAACAGTTGAGGAAGGCTTCTCTGGAGACTGCCCAGTCCAACCGCCTGCTCAAAGTAGTGCCAGCAAGAACAGGTCACTCACAGCCATGTCCAGTCTAGTTCTGAATATCTCCATGGACAGAGACTCCACAACCTTTCTGAGAAACCTGTTATAGCATTCACTAAAAACCATTTTTATTATGTTTAAGTGGAATTCTCTGTTTTTCATGTTGTGCCAATGCCACTTGTCCTTTGACTAGGTGCTTCTAAGAAGAGTCTGGCTCTGTGCTCTCCAGTACCCCCATCAGCAGTGAGCACACATCTTCCCTGGCCGTCCTCGTGCTGCCAAGGTACCTGCAGGAGCCTGTCTTGTCACTCTTTACCAGGTCCAACTTGCCAAGAGCTTTGGCTTTCCTCACTCCATCGCTGCACACTCAGTTTCCCCAAAGTCCTCCTGGGTCACTGCTTCCAACTCTAGTATGCTTCCCTCCTTCCTTTTATTTAACAGAAATTTAAGGCAACAGAAAGCTATGTCAGCATTCTATTTTCTAATTCTGTGTGGATTGTCCCCTTAATGCAATTGCCTTTTTAATCCAATGCAATGAGGATATCAAAGTCCTGTTTATATGCTTTAAAAACTTCTAAATTTAGAAAAAAGTGGAATAATGGTCTCTACAAACGCATATATATGCTTTATATGCTTTAAAAACTTCTGTTTATATGCTTTAAAAACTTCTAAATTTAGAAAAAAGTGGAATAATGGTCTCTACAAAGGCATAGTACTGTGGCTTGTTTTTACAGCCTCTCCCCTGTAACCTGCCCTTGGTTCCAAGGCAGTTCCAGGAGCAGGAGGCAGACTATGGGGTTGCACTTCCCATCAAGTCATGGGCTCTAAACGCTGAACAGACTGATCAGTGAGAAACTGCACTGTGTACCCTCACAATCTTCATAAAATAATAAACAAATATTCCCTGATTAACAAGCCATACAGCAAATATTCCACAAATTCCTCCGCAGCCCTATTCCCGCAGGTGGGCCTAGGAGCAGACACATAACTGAGCTCCCACAAACACAGCTGCCCAAGGACCTTGGGCCCGTTTCTCCTCTGCTTTTGAGCCTTTCGCAGCTGTGAAGAGCAAACGAAATGTAAAAAGAAAAGCCAGTTCTCAGGTGTCTCAGTCCAACTGAAACAAATCCAGAGACCGGGATATCAGCACCGCTTCTACTCCCCTCACTATCCTCAGAAAGCCCCTTGCGAGTGCTGAGGGTCGGTAACTGCCGCCATTTTGAGAGCTGTGTAATCCACTCCCTGTCTCTTTCCCCAACACATTTACAGCATGGCTTGTACAGTTTTAATTCAACAAAAATACTGGGAAGCAGTTCATATCTTTTTTTTCCAGAGAAAGCCACACCTTCTTTGTTACCTGTAGCTCAATTTTTCTCTCCTACGTTCCTCAGGTTTTCCTGTGAAACACCATGTGGGACTGAGGCCTCAAGCCGCTGGTGCCGCGGTGTGCAGAAGGACAAGTTTGTACACTCATGGATGATCACAACTGCTTGTCTCTGCCTGTGAAATTGTGCCTAGAGGACAGATGCTGCCTAATAAAAAATGCCATTGACACTTCATGGACCAAAAAGGACCCGCCGTCACTCGGCAGAGCTGCCCAGCACCCACCCCTCAACAAGTGTGGCTCCGCCACTGCCTCACAGGCAGCACCAGCCTCCAGGTGCGGGGCACTCCCCTGGCAGCGGGATCAAGCCGGCTGTAGGGCAAGATAAGACCAGTGAAATAAAAAGGAATCTAAGCAAAATCTCACAATTTTTAAAAATCAGCTCTGCTACTCTCTGCTGGTTCAGACCCACAAGGACTTGGGCACTACAGCACCAGCTTTTCATCGTAAAATCATAGAATCAGGTAAGAGTAGGTTAATTTAGCAGACAGTTGATCAGCAGAGTTTTCTAAGGTTGGTTAAGATGTGCGTATCCTCTGCTTTGGTTGTTTCTTCCTAGCTCTATTCTCGGCTCACCAGTGCTGATGCAAGCAAGAGCAGTGATCAGACTTTGACCACCAAGATTACTTTGTCTCCCATGAAAATTCTCCTTAGCAGTGTTACACCCTCTGTCTCTGCATGGGAAATATTTAGAAAAGACTCAGCTTTACACTGTCTCCCCAGTAACTCATCTGCCTCTCTAGCACTTCAAGTACTACTAGTGTACAGCAAACAAAAACTGCAGTCGTATATTTAATAATACATTGTTTTCAAATGAGGCAATTCACCTCACTTTGCTGTCTGTAAGGGTCCTCATTATCACCGCATCAGAAGGGCTAGAGGTTTTCCTGCCTTAACATTAAAAAATCAGATAAACACAAATATCACAGAAACCTGGTGAAACAGCAGAGATGTTCTTGGGCAAGCAATAACCTTCATCTCCACTTAAATCAAACCTAAACTACCCCACGTCTCAGTGGCAGCTTGGCCTGAGTGTGGACAACAGCACAGGCAGTGGGGAAAGCATGACCAGCCACCACGTGTGGTGCTGCCCAACTCTTGTCAAGAAATAACTGTATCTATAGTTCTTAAAGTATTCTAAAAATGGAGACCAATGGATTCTGGCATCTCAAAACACGAGGGGATTTGCGGGGGGGATTTCGGAGTGGGGGGGAAGTGGCAGGTTTATGTCCCTTTCAACATTTGGTCAAAGTTCTCAGCCACGCTGGCTTCTGTAATGAGGTCATCAGTTTCCTCCTTCCTTTTCATGACCTGCCACTATCCTTTCCCAAATCAGCTCCAAATCACATGTAATTTATTTCCACAAGCCTTTAAGAAAAATCAGCTTGTTTATCACTGCTTATCATTTTCTATTTTGATGGCAAGATTCTCAGTTACTGTTTTTAAGAAGCATAAAAAGGACATTTGTCTTACACCTGTTTCTTAGCATTCTATCTCCTCTGATAAAATTGGGTCCAAATTCTGGGCTGTGTTGCTTTTGCAAGAAATACAAGTAGATTCAATATCAAGGTGAAACCTTTGCTTTTACCCTCTTAATGCAAAAAAGGCTTGGAGTTCTACACGGTTGTTAGCTGCTCTGCAAATCTAGTTGATTAAATAGTACTCAAGGCAAATTAGTGAGGAAAGGCAAGAGTCTCAAGCGGTACAAGCCAACAGAGCTCACTTTCACCATTCGGACAACATTTATACCACCTCAGAACGTAGGATAGCTACATTAGCAGTAATTTAGTTTTATTACATGTCCTGCTGTTCTTAGACACTCTGCAAAAAAACCCCCAAAATTTCATACAAAGCTCTTTTTTGATGTGATTCCTTCCCTTCCTGCCTCTAGAGGAGAACTGATCCTGACAAGTAGGAAAAATCTGGTCCATTAGAATCCTGTATGTTTTCTTGCCTTTACAGTTCCTAACATCATACAGTTTGACTTAATGCCTCAAATTCATCTCAGAGTGTTACAAAATCCCCATACCTAGCTAGTACCAAATGCACATGCTTATTTTTTTGCATTCCTGTCTTTCAGGACATGGGCTGATGTCCCTGTTTCCAAGAGAGAAATCTTCTGGGAGGACAAGTTTAAAGATTCTTGCAGGTCACTAAACCCATGAACCAACAATAAGTCTCGTTCAGTGTCTAATAACTCTTTCACCAAGATGTTTGCTAAGCTATATGTTTCTTTCAGATCTGGATTTTTTTCTCATAACAAACTTCTGAGAAAAAAACCCAAACCACCACACACAGAGCTTGAAAAATTAGAGAAATGGTAAAGTTGTTTTCTATTTCCTATTACCCTGCCCACCTCAGCTCCTGATATAAATACAGGCTTCAAGTAAGCATCCTCATCAAGTATTTCATTAGGGTGAAAAAAACAGTGAGCTGAATGAATACAAAGGGTGGATTCAGGGAAGAATTTTAAGGATTTGTAGCTGTTGCCCCTTGTCTAGTTCTCTGACCATGTGAAAACATCTTTTATGATTAAAGCCTTCTCCCAATCGTATATATATCCCTGAAAACTGAGCTATTTTCTTATTTTTGTTGTGTTTTCTTCCAGATTTTACCACAGCAATCTGGGCACCTGTCCAAAATTTATAAATGAAAATCTCCTCATGCAGTACAGCATCAGCATCATATACCAGCACCTAAAATATTTTCTCTTTCTCCCTGTCCTGAATCCAAAATTTGGCACAGCCCATGTCACACATCTGCTTCTTCTGAGCTGGTGCAACAGAGATGGGTTTGTTTGTGAAGGAAGTCAGAGCCACTCGCACCAATGAGCGCTCACGCTGCCGGCTTGGCCCCAGGAAGGGAACCCTCTCCCTTCAAAGAGGAACTGAAAGTATGCCTGGGGAAACCTGCTTTGCCTCTGACCAAACTAGCTGTCTAAGGAAATGCCAGATCTTGCTGCACTGGGGTCAAATGCAGAAATATGTGGCAGCTTGATAAGCTACAGTACACTAATTTATTGGCTATTAAAAAAAAAAAATAGGGGAAATTTTATTACAGATTACTTTGCTTTCCTGAAAACTTTCAATAATTAAAAACATCTGGAAGACATTTCAATATATCTTAAACAAGAGGAAAGTCAAAGCACATGACTTCTAAGAAAATGATGCAAATACCTCTCTGTGCCAAAATTTACAGTAATCTGTTTTTCTTATTTTGCTACGAGGGGAGGCAGAATGAATGGAGGACGAGTATAAAGAAATAGACTGAATTAGGAACCACTGCTTCATGAAAAATAATATTAAAAAAACCCTAAAACCCAAACCCCAAATCACTAAAATAGACTGGGCTTCCCCTCTCCCGTCTTTCCCTCCACTAATTAGCTTCCAGGGAATATATCCTTCTGGAGTGGATAAATTATGACATCAATCCTGACAATATTAGGAGTCTATCATTGAGAAAGAAGGAAAGAAATAGGATAAGTTTTGGATGATCATAGGTAAAGGAAACTACTGCTTTAATCTGCTCAGTACTGTGCTTCTTAATTAATATCACTAAATACCTAGAGCTTTTATGACAGTTCTTTAAGAAATAAAACAAAACACCAACACAGTTTAACATATTCTAAATATCTTGGTTTAAGTAATCCCTTGTCTTATAAAATACAATAAGATTTACAGGCTCTAAAACAAACACAGCCAAAAAGCTTTACAAGAAATCTTCAACACAGTTACTAAAAACCTCAGCAATTAATTAGTTCACAGTAAACGAAATAATGCATGAGGAGACTAGTGAAAATGTTTATAACCAAACTTAAAAGTCAAGAGAAACTTAACACTGGTGTTGGGTTCACTGCAAAGACATAGAAAAACAAAGTTGAACTGTCCCAGAGTTTGAGGTGGTTTATATTTAACCTTCAGTTGAGTGGATGGGCAACTATTGGCTCCTAGCTGTAACTTCACCCAAAATCGCTTTTTCAATCCAGAATTTTCATTCAGTCCCACAGTTGGGTTTGCCCAGTTCCGTTGCTCTTGAGAATGAAGTTCCTGTGCTACAGAAAATATTTTTTTCCCCCTTTCACTTTCTAGAGCAGAATGGGAGAGAAATGGGTTTGATGCCTCCTCATCACAAACTAAGAGGAGAGCAGCTATGACAAATCTGGGCTGAGAGCAACGACCAGTCCAAAGTCAGTCATGAACCGTGAGCTGGCTAGAACTGTGGCACGTGTGATTCAGCAGCTCTCTTTCCCGGAAGAGGCTACTCGGGTGCTTCAGAGCAGAACGAGATTATGTTTGCTGATTGCTTTCTGCTGCTCTTGCCTCCCTTCATTCTGTGACAGCTCATGGCTGTTCAGTGACATGAGCACCAAAACGTCCTTTGCTAGCGGGGGAGTCTTTGCTTTGGTCAGAAGAAGTGAAGTAACATACGTGGTGTATGGGGAGAGGAAGTCCATGGCTACAACTTGGGGTGAGCCAACTGCCTGTTGAAATCAGTGATTTTATTATTAAAACCACCTTGTGTGAGACCACTGATTTTACTGATCCTTTCTTTTCTTCTTGGTTTAGGGGTAATAAAATAGTTACAGAAGCTGTCATTTCATTTTTTCAGGTTATTATCATGGAGTATCTGAACTACTCCTACATGTCACAAAAAATACACAAATACTACCTTTCAATGTTATTTTTTTAGGCTCTTTACATACCCAGGTATAACACTGCACTGGCAACACTCATATCACATTTTAGAGTTTTTTTCTCCAGTACTAATGACTTTTAAGAAAAGGAAAAATATTTTTGAGAAACATGATGAGAATTTTAAAACAACAGCAATTCCTTCAGCCCAAATAAAGCCCTAATTATGAAATTATAATACGTAAATTTTTAATATTTAGAGAGAACACACTGCCTGCTGGTGATCTGTACCATATAATTTAGGTAAGAGCTGATGAACTATGTTCTCACAATTGCAAAAGCATTTATTCTGTTGAAATAACTTCAGGTTATGTGGCAACAGATGTCTTTTCTGAGCACTATGTGCAAAGAAGGTCCAGTTCTGACTGAGTACTCTGATTAGGACTGTAATGTTGCCAGTGTATCAAAACAAAGACAGACTTAGTTCTTCATATTTCCTTGTATTTTGAAAAGAAAACACTTTAGAGTGAGAAAGAAAAAATATTTTATGCTATTAAACAATACACGCTGTTTAACGAAGGAATTCTGATAACATTTTGATTTTTTTTCCTTTAATGAATATTTGTCGACCAAGTCTGAATTCCGGCAATATGTTTAATAGCTGCATTTGACAATTAGGCATTGATCCTTTTTCTGCAGATGAATAACTAAATTAGACGTTGCATAATATCAAGCATGTTTGCATTTTTAATCAACAATTTTTATCTTATAGGCTGCTTACAAAGCAAAACATTTTTTATTAGCAATGATTATGGTTGGTCATTTAATGATCTAACACTGTATCTGTTCTCTGTTTTTTAATGAACTTGTACATCTTAGGGGACAAACCAACCTCTACCTAAACCAAAACTGTTCACGTAAAAGATGGCAAACAGTGAGCACAATGGGATATGAATTTTCTTGAACCAAGCAACACTTCTAACAAATGTTCAGAAACATTGTCTGGGCAATATTCAACCATCTCTGTTACATAGTATTTTTAGTGTAATAGAAAAGACTCATTAACTTTTTCCTATGAGAAATCTGAGTTTGTAAGGATATTATATTTTCATAGCATTATCACAAATTGAATCTCTTTATCCAAAATAAATTAAACATTTGTTTCCTGGAGTACAACACTGGAATGAAAGAACAAGTCAAATGGCTTAATTAATAACTTTTTAATTTTAGGACTTGTCTGCTTTCCCTTTCTATTTCAGATTTTTCCCTTCTAGCATCAATGATGACAGATTGAAAGGGATATGTAATGGCTGAAATGCCTTAAATTTTCAATCCAGTTGGAAAATATCATTTCAACTGGGAAATCTCACCTCTGCAGAAAATTGTAAAAAAGTTCCAAGGTGTAACTGCAACAGGTGAAACAATCTTCTGGCCTAATAGCATTTGTCAAAGACATACTTGCACTGGCATTTTGTACATATTGGCACAGAAAGCATCACCAGGGGAAAGCAGGGCAGAGCTGATGCTACAGCATCAGCAAGGCCTGTCAGTTCCTGCCCCATCCCAAATTCCTCTTACATGCCAGGAACGGCTATGATGTTTTTTTTTACTAAAATGACTGACTATTCACAATGACAGCCACTGCCTTTGGCAGCACTACCAAGATTCTTCCCTAAGAGATTAATACCATTTGGCTGGCACTAACAGGGGGGAGCTTCCACATTTTCTACTACTATGGCTAATTTCAGAAGAGGTCATCCCTGTCTGTGGCCTCCCATTGACACACAGGGTATCCTGAGGCAGCAGGCAGAGCTTTTTATACATGTCACTATTTGTAACATGCACTTTTATTCCAGGATGAGGTTGCAGCACAAGAGAGAACCTGAGCATGGGCTTACCTGAGCTGGATCTCAGGTAAGACAATACAGCAAATTTGACTGGGGTTTTGGTCGGTGTAAGTAAAATAACTAACAAATGCATACATGAAGAGACACTATACCATAACAGAAAAACAGCATGGTTGTTTCTAACAGTGAAATGACAGATGATCTATAGGAAACATACTTAGAAACTGACTGCTGAAAATAACAGTGTAATGCTCTGCAGTAAGAAGAAAATAAGTTACTCTTCTCCCTTAATCAGATAAGAGCAACATTCCTACCCAGGGAGGTGGGACTGGAATCAGATCTCCCCCCTCTTGTGAGGTTTCCTGACAGATGATCAGTTCATTTTCAACTCTTCAGGAGTGCAGTCAGGTTATGGTACTTCAACATCTTATCTTCTGTTTATTTCTTTCACTCTGCTTTCCATACTCCCACTGTGCTGTGTCTCATCTGCCCTCACCATACTGCCTCCTCATTTAATCATGCATCAGAAGTCTCCTTCTACCCTCCCATCTCACTACACAGCGTCTAATTTTCTCATTCACAGAGGAGGCTGTCCTCTCCTCCCTGCTTTAATTATGACTCCGCATTAAAAATAAAAATAATAAAAGCTCATTTTCCTGAGACCTAAGCTATTGATGCTTTGGCCCTGCAGAAATATATACACTTCTATTTGAAGTCATTTTAAACATTTTGTTGCTACCAAAAATATGTATTTAAGTAAATGAGAGCTGGGAATGTACCTTCTTTTTTTGGCTGGCTGGCCCCCTTGGAGCTTTGCCTTGGGTGTGTAACTGAGAGACGGGCACTCATGCATGAAGAATAGAGGCTTAATTAATTGGATTGGAATTGTAAAATGGTGTACTTGATGTGGGTAAGGCACATTCCACACTCTTCTCCTATAAAGAATGTGACATTTTTGTGGAAGTGTTGAAGAGTGGATCCAGGAGCCATCAGATGGATGAGACTTCATTAAATAGGTACAGCAGGGAACCCCTGGTCCTGTATCTCACACAGATTTTCCCCCACGTATTCATTTAATTAACTCTCAATCTGTATCTATGGTTCCAGAACAATTCTATTTAATTTTTATTACATGTTTTATATGTAATTTATAGTACATAATAAATAGTTTGAGAGGTGGAGCCATGAATAGTTTGAAACAGGTTTTCTGTGTCCAAATGAAGCTTCCCCAGCAACCATTTTTCTTTTCTGCCAAACTTAAGGTTCCATTTTTTTCTCTTCAGCCTTGAAAACTGTTGTTAAAAAATCCCAAATTATCTGGAAAGTTTATCACGTTTCAATAAAATAGTGACTTCATTGTTAGCAACTGCTTCGTTCAACCTTTTTATGAAATGGCTCCTTTTTACTTCATAAGCATTACATACAAAATAAAAATATATGGCTTCAAAATTCTGTTTAATGATATTTATTATAAAAATAAATTAAAAGGCATTTTGGGCCCTCTCTCATTTCCTCATAAATTGCACTTTGCCTCTTTTTAAAATATATTGGGGCTGTGGTGGGGAAATCAGTCTCAGAAACGCCTCTTGCACTCTGCTGCATTTTAGTATGGCACAGAATAGGTTCTTACAGGGTAATTTCATCTATTAATAACAAGAAATCACATTGTTTTGTCGTCATCGAGTAAGTTGGCAAACAATGGTATATGATTTTTCTTTAAAAAAAGGGTCTTGTAAGCTCACTGATTGTTTTCTTTTGGGTTTCGAAGTCTCATATCTTTTAGTTTCCTGAAGCACCCTATCATATATGGCAGCCCTTCAGTTTATTCTGTCTAGCAGTATTTTAAGACTGGAATACAAGTTCTTCCTCCTGGAAGATCCACAGTCAGTGAAAGGTTTTTCTATGACCTTTCAGTCAAGATCAAAGTGCAAACAGCATGCTTACTGCACCTATCTCCTTATGGGCAGTAGCTTCGGCAATATATATTTTTTTTCCTGTCATCTAAGGTGTTTCAGTATGGAGACCTTTGGCACTGATACACTTTTTCTTTGAAGCTACTGAGCTCTACAAAGCTGTTCCTCATATTCAGAACAGCCTGAATATTGAAAATGAAAGAACATATGCTAAGCCATACATGGTTAAACAGAGGAACTTTTGGTAGCACCTATCAAGGTCTCCTTCATCTTCTCAGTCAGTGATGCAGTTTGTACACTAGTGGGACCAGCTGTTTGAACCAAGTAAAAAGGTAATAAAAAGTCATTTCCCCCTTGTCCCAGTTACTTGGGATCAAGTATTTTATCACCATCCTGTAAGGGCAGGAAGGCTCAACTGCTGCATGTGCTCAGTAAATTTGAAAATTCAGCTACTATAAGAGCTAACTATCTCATGTATACATAGCCCCACCTTATATAAATTATGTAAACATCTTGGTTCTACAAGTTTGAGCTGGAAATCTGTAAGCTGCTTTATGAGATTTTTCAGTTGCTAGCTGAGCTGAAAAAATATTGTGATGCATAGGCTTTCTTGTGGTAGTCTGGCATTTCATATTCAGTCCTGGGCAAAACTGGGATGAGCATGCGTTTGCAAAACTGAGAAAAAAAGAACAAAAAAGAATTTCTCCTTACATCATCTAAACATCAAGGAAATGTTTGGGTATGAGGCACTGCAAGTGGTTTGTTCTTTCATTACCTGCCAGTCCTTAAAAAGAAAACATCCAAGGTTTCCTTGCCTACTTCTTAGAGATGCCTCGTATGAAGAAAGCTATCTATACTGTATGGGTTCTATGCATTTAGGAATAATTTGAATTTAGTAACTATGCCTACCGTAATTAGTGTAGCAAATGGATCCTCACTGATAGCAGTAGACACAGTCTCATTTAATAACAGCCTTAAGTTAATAGCGCACTGTTTTCCAACAGAAACAAGAAAAACGTACAATCTACCTATTTTTACTCTAAAGTAATTTTAATTCTAAGTTTCACGGTTCCAAAAGTGGCCTAGCTTTATACGAATTGCAAACAGGCCTCATTCTCATTTCTTTTAATAGATGAATGTGAGGGTAAGAAAAAGCAACCAAAGAAACAGTGTGTATAACAAATTAGAGTAAAAGGAGATTGATACACTTTCAAGATGGTGATGTAGCAGTCCATGCTGAGTTTACAGTACTTGTGGTTTACAGCATGTGCCATAATTACTTCAGATTAGAGCTAAATTGACTTTGAAAATCCAGAAACAGTTACTGAGGCTATAAAAAGTGAGACCTTGACTTTACTGAATTTGTTCCAAGAGGGAGAAGTTAAAGTTAAAAATGAAATTTCAACTTGCATGCTGGTTTCTGAGGCAGGTCCAGAAAAACTGTCTCTTTAGTTCAGCCATCTATTTTGCTGCATAACTACGACCAATGTCAAAATCTTAGATCAGAAACCATGCAGAGAGAAAGTTATGTTACACAGAAGAGAGGGACATGACCAGCTTCCACAGAAAAAAAAGGGAAGGCATTTTCTGTTGAAAAACATTATTTATGCAATTAGTAGTAGCTACCAAGTCTTTATACCTAAGACAAAGGAGTCTGCTAAGCTCACTTTAAGTAGAGTCAATTATGGCAGCTGTACAGAAATGATGGGTCAATCTTTAGTCAAAGGAAAGTTGGAAAAAGGGGAAGAGGGTACCCAAATATTTCCAAGCTCAACCACTTTCAGTTACAAAACCCTAAAATAAAACAAACAGTAGAACCACAAGATTCCCACAACAAGATTTTTTCTAGAGCAAGATGACATGATTTTGAACCTAGGAGAGCAAAAACATGGCCGTCTCCTGCCTTCGTTTCCCTAACACACCACACAGTAGCTATTTGCATGACACAGCGATATAACTGAATTCCTACCATTGAATACCTACTTGCTTTCCCAGCAAGCGTTCAGTCACAGACACAAACAGCAGCCATTCAGAAAACTGGTGAGCCCAGACCATTACCCATCAGCTAAGAAACAATTTAGAGCTGGCATATTTACTACTAAAGGTGAAGGTCCAGAGGTACACAATACCACAAGAAACATACATGAACTCTAGCTTGAATACAACAGCATTACCCTACAGTATTTGGGTGGCAGATGGAAAACATTCTCTTGTTCTTGGTCTTCTGCTACCTCTCCCTCCCACTCCTAGAGTTCATAACCAAGCAAGATATTTTTTATTTCTGCCTTTGGAAAATGATCCATAATTTTTCATCAGCATACAAAAAAAAAAAAAGGTCATGAGGCTACACCAGTGAGAAACAGAGCTTGCCAAAAATTGCTTTAATCACAAAAAAGGTAGTATGATTATTCCCCTTATTCTGCTTATCAGCCCTTCTGGTAATGCTTGGTGAGCCTTTCTGCTACTGCTGTTGCTCACAAAGTCATATGCCAGCTGCAGCCTCTGAGAAGTTTGTCTTTTTGCTGCTGAGAAGGAAGGTGAAAAATGTCTAAACATTAGGTGGGGTATGACTGAGCTCTCTCTGACAGCCAGGAAGCGCAGCATGTTGCTAAAGCAGCTTTCACATAGCCCTGAGCTGGCACAGAGGAGCACTGCATGGGACCAGGGCAGTGGGGAACATGCTCCCTACGATCTTTCATGGTTCTTTCTGAGCTACATTGTGCACTTTGGCTTTCTACTACCACACTGGCCCACCAACATGAAAAGTTCTGCAGGATGTTACGGGGTTTTTTTATTTGTTTCTAGATGTGATTTATATTTCACTGATCTTCCCTAATCTCATGACATTTTTGCCTGCTGTGCAGGTGAACATTTATATTGTCAGCAGTGCAGCTGTGCTTGGCCTGCATGCTTCACATTTAATAGGCATCCATAACAAAAAAATTTATACAAGAACAAGAATTACATAAATAGTGCAAAATTTTGATGTAAGTAATTACAGAGAAGTTATGCTGGCTTAACGGACAAAGAAGCCTTTTATGTAGTGGGACAAGTTTAGCAGTGTGGGTGAGAAAGCTATTTCTGTAGCCTGTGCTTGGGAATGCCCAGTCCATACGAGGGTTGGGGGGTCTGAGTATCTTAGAGAGAGTCGGACATGAAATAGTGCAGCCAAGAGTCCCACCACTTGTATGCTTCCGTGGCTAAACTGCTTCTGAGCAGCCATAGCCCAAAGGTACTTCTGGGCTCAGACAGACTGGTCACCAAGCATTGGTAGTGCATGAGGAGACCGAGCTACCCAGCACAACAAGGCCTGCTGATCAGTGCCGTCTGTTCTCAGGCCCACAGTGTCTCCACTCAGGATTATAGTCTCTCATTCTAATTCTCTTGCTTGGCTGTAGTTTCAGCCATGCGCCTTGTACGACATTTCAGTTTTATGTGGTCTCTGAAGAGGAGCTGTCCCACTCATTCACTATCTACTCCTTTTCCTTCCAGGTCCTCAGTTTAGCAACATGAGTGGCAAATATCTCTACAAGGCATTTTTACAGGCTCAGTCAAGACCAAGTAATACTGACCTTAGCTTAGTTTTTCTCAAAAGCATTAAAAGCTTACTAGAGTCCATTATAAGCCCTTAAGAAACCTGAGGAAAAATATCTGAGGGAACTGCACTTGTGAATAAAATCAAATTCATAAATCTGCAATGCAGTTGAAAAAATTGCACATTTCTCTCAATGAATAACTTTTAACAAAGTAAATGTCAACAATGCTAAATTTATTTTTCAAACACTCAACTTCGATGAGTAATACTGCTTTCCTTTTCCCGTTAGGGGCTACACATCCAATATGGAAATATATCTCTCAGCCTCAAAGTCTGTCATATGAATAATTGGATCACAGCACTGGAGATAATATGCATAACATTTTACACCAAAAACAATTTTTCTACAAAAATAACATTTTTAGCTTGCACAAAGTTTTAGACTTTATTAATCTACTTGTATCTGTATATTCTAACAAAAAAAGCTTTCATAGTACAATGCATGCAGATTTGTGGAAATTCAGATTTATTCACAAGAAATCAGAAATACATTATTCTTACTAACCAAAACTGAAAGAAAGCCTTCATTTAAGTGACTTAATCACACCCAGAAAGCATGTAATAAAATAATGACCTCTATTACAGATCATAAATAGCAATCAAATCTCTGCAAAATAATGATAAAACCAGATAATAAGTCTGATTACATTCAAAATCCTGTGCTTCTACTGTGTTTTATTTCTAGAGTGTGAAATAGAAATTGACGTATGAGAAGATGCTGGGCCAACAACTGAGGGGAGTCTAAGTAAATTGAAGAATGCCAATTAAGCCTGGAGGAAGTCTAAATTGGTGTAGCTTACCTCTTCTTCCGGACCCCTCACTGTGAACATCATACCAATTTAGACCCCCTTGAGACTCACTTAGACATATCACTGAGACTTAGTTACTTAGGCAAACTACTTAGTAATGTGCAACTTCCACATTGCCTCTGAATGTGATGCACAGATTCTAAGTCCAAATTAGTATAACTCATATTTCAAGAGGTCAGAAGAGAGAAGTAAATAAAGAAAAGCAACTAACTGGAAAGAGAAAGAAATTGCAAGTTGAAAAAAAATAATTAAAAAATGCCACACCTCCGGTCATCTTTTTGTTTTGCCAGCATGTAAGGTAGGCCTGCAGAGCTTAATAGATTCCAGTATTGCAAAAGCTGGTTCCAACACAGCCTCATAACCCAGTGTCTCTCAAAGCTTTGGGATGCCGAGGGAGCTGGGGTTATTCAGCCTGGAGGAGACTCGGGGGGACTTTATCACTCTCTACAACTACCTGAAAGGAGGTTGTAGCCAGGTGGAGGTCGGGCTCTTCTCCCAGGCAACCAGTGACACGACGAGAGGGCACGGCCTGAAACTGCATCAGGGGAGGTTTAGGTTGGATCTCAGGAAACACTTCCTCACTGAGAGGGTGATCAGGCATTGGGATGCACTGCCCAGGGAAGTGGTGGAGTCTCTGGAGGTGTTTAAGGAGAGGCTGGATGTGGCACTTAGTGCCATGGTCTGGCCAATGTGGTGGTACTGAGTCACAGGCTGGATGTGATGATCTCGGAGGTCTTTTCCAGCCTCGATAATTCTGTGATTCTGTGCTAACAACTGTCTTTGACCTGCAATCACATATCTGACAAATCTGTATGTTGGGATCTTTTTTTAGTTACAGTTTTGTTCCTCCTACTTTTCTTTCTGACAGAAGGTATTGACAGGCTAACCTCTTCCATAAGAGAAATATAAGATGAATTGCTCCAGATTTCTGCAATTTCCAATTAAGAATTGTGATTTCATAATTTCCACATCAGAGTCTTTAAATTTTGAGGGCAACACTTCCTACTCCAACTGCAAAAATCTAGTCTTTCTTGAAGTATAAAATTCTAGATACTAAAGAAAAAGGGCATACCGATATGACAAAGTGGAGAGAGATGTAAGCCTCTCTTTGCACTCCAAACTGGCTGAAACAAGCTAGCTCTGGGGCAGAATATGTAACTTAAAACTACATATAACAGCCATTTAAGCACTGCATTCAGACTTGTACTTCCAATCACGATTCTCGATAAGATCCAAACACCAGACAGTTGCAATTAGTATAGGAAATAATTTCTCCCTTTTTTTTTGATTTAGGACAACTAATAGAGCCCTACCCAGGTTCTTTTCTACTCTTCCTCAGGAGGCACTGAGTATTATTACCTTGTACTCATCTTTCCTGTAACCACCACTCCCCGCAAGGTATGCTGAAAGGGAGGAAACTCCCTTGTTCACCTTGTGCTGGAATCACTTCTACTGGAATCCACTCTGCAAAGCCTCATCAGCAAGAGAAGGAACAAAGGAAGCAAGCCTACAGCTTAGCTGTCAAAGATATCACCTGTGAGATAGGAAATGTGGCTTTCAGTCACTCTGCAAAAGCATGAATAGGAGCAGAAAGTGAATATACACTTCTGAAATAAATACTTCTGGGCATATAATTTGAGAGACCTGTAATACAACCCTACAATACTGTGTCTGGGATTCACAGTGGGAATAGTCACCTACTGGCCGTATTATCAATGGCTTTTCCAAACTTTCCATTTCACTGTCTTCATTTGGTATAGTACATCTTCATTTGGTATAGTAAAGTCTGAGCTCATTTGTTCAGTACCTGTACAGATCCTAAAGTAATAACAACAATAAACATATGTTGGATATTGCACTGGTGATTCATGGGGATGTGAACAGGTTGTACTAAATTCCTAACTTGTTAGAGGAACATTAAAAGCTTCTCATTTGGCTAACAAAATGCCCATTGGCTCCATTCCAGTACAGTCTCAAAGAATAGCCTGAAGCCATTCAAATAGCCCTCAACAATATTTGCTTTGATCCTCATATTTGAGAACTAGAAATCTAACCAAAAGCCAAGTGCTGATTAATAGAACATCAAAGTCAAGGCTTTGAGAACATGCTTCATCAGTAGATTGAGGTTTGTGTGGGCTAGGTACCTAAATTTCCATCCCATGCCTATAGCACATAAAGTTATAGCAATGACTAACATTTGCAGGTTATAAAGAGCCAGGAGAGCACGTACAGAAAAGGCGAAACAGATAAGAACAGAAGGCAGAGACAGCACAAAAAGTCATCACAGGCTACACAAATAGGAGAAACTTTAAGAATATATTGACAGCATGGCTGAAAATTAAATAGGAGAGAGTTTCCTTTATGTATATCAAAAACAACTGCTCCATCACCAATCCACTATCTAAGCAGAGGAGAGAACAAAAGCTGATGAGAACAAAAAGGTACAGCACCTTTTCTACCCACTTACCATCAGCTTAGCCTCTTACTTACTGGAGATATGTACACACACAATACACCACAGTATATTTCAGAAATAACAAAGGAAGTCCTTTATCACACCACACACAGGCCAAACTAGTTCAAATTCAACAGTTTTCTCAGTAGGACCCTGGCTACCATGCAAGGGGAAGTGAGAGCTCTGAAGCCTCCTCGAGTGCAGACTTGGTTGCATCTTGCTTCTCCCTGAGGCAGCAGCTCTTGCTACACTGTTAGAAATGTGCTGTCCATAGAAGTGGGCGCAATACTAGTTTTCAAAGCAAAAACGAGTTGTGGCAAGGTATCACTCCACCAAGAGTGCTGTGGGCACGTTCACATCAGCAAGCCACTATGCTAACGCCTAAAGCTGAAACACAGCCCCTTCTCGGTTACAATACCAGAAAACATGCTAAGAGTGAACTTAAAACAAGGCTCAAAATACCGTCAGCAGGTATGGAACACCATAATCATCTTTGGGAATGTGTTATTAGTGCCTAGAATGAGCTCTGGGCAATGAGCTGTTGTGTGGCAGACACAATGAAACCACAGATACGCAGGGAATCGGTGGGGAGAGCCGCAGTGAACTAACTCTCTGAAAAGAGCTTACAGATAACTGCGAGGGAACTGTAATTGCACATTACTCCTTTCCAATACAGCATTTTAGTACTAAAGTTCCAATAGTAAATGCTAATTGAGGGGTATTTAATAACCGAATAAATACTAAGCAATAATTTAATAGCGTACTTTGTTTACAAATATCTGTACACATTATGCTCTTCTAATTCCACAAACTGCATCCGTTTTCTTGTCAATGCTGTTCTTTAGGAGAGAAATCAGTGTAGCAGCTGTGTGGTACTGTAGTATCTGCCTACGAAGTAGCTGCAGCCTTATGAACTTACCCGAAACAGACATATTGATTCTGAGTATAAACATTGTCATGTAACATAATTTCATCAATTTAATTTTTAAAACTCTGTCAAAATAAATTGTGAAATTTAATATTTTCAAAAATTGAGCAAGATGCCTTATTAACCACATTTGATTTTATCTAAAAACAATCAGATTAATCACATTCTACAGTAGCTCTTTCTGTATTAGACTTCCAGTACCTCAGGGCAGAGATTGCTTTACATTACACACATGCAACACAATATACATACTTACCCTTCACATAATACTCATAATAAAACAACAGCAGATACAGAAAACCTTAACATGAGCTCAGCAAAACAGCTGACGAGGAAAAAAAGGCAGATTAATCAGATGTGAAGCAAACAGGTTTTTATGAGTCAAGAGCTGGTCTCAAAGTTGAGCTCAATTTTCTCCCAACCTTGTAAGATGTGGTGTTGAAGGGCATTATCCTTCCCTCTGTGAACGAGATACTAATATTAGGTATTACGGCAAAGATCCTAAAGAAACAGTTCACACTCTTGAATGTTTTTTTCAAATACCCTTTCACATATGCAGTGGATCTGTTTTTCCTCATGCTTTGAGACATGGGAAAGCACGGGGCATGCTTATCCTCAGAGAGTTGGCCCTATCCCCAGCTATGCAGAGCTAACATGACGATCTTCTCTACAGAGCCGTGAGGGTGAAAGGCTTCTCTCTGCTTTCTCTCCAGCCTCTACAGGTTAACATAGTAAATTGAGGATACCTTCCGAGATGGCTTTTATGTGCCAGTAGAAACTGGGCAATTAGGGATTTTGTCAATAAGAGCATACACTAGAGACCACAAACATCTTGGGGATATGAAATGCTTGATACAGCTCCTGGAAACACACGAGAGGAAAGGCCTGCAACTGGAGCAGCTATGAAAAGCTACCTCTGGGTGTAAGATAATAGACAAGGGCTAATGATAAATGGCCAGACTTAAAAAATGCTGAATGCAGACCCATGGGGACTGCTGATAAAACTTCTTTATCTGCCAGTCTCTGTCCAGATAGCAGAGGGCTGCAAAATTTCTCCAGCACAGGGAAGGTTAAATGTGACAGAAGAAAGGACTGAGCCTGTGCATGACCCTGTGGTGAGGCTAGGCTCAGCGCCAGGCTAGAAAACAGCCCATTTCTGATAACGCAGGACAGCATGAGTCAAGGTAGGCAGATACTTGGGAGCAATTTGCCAGCAAATGAGTGATGTGGGCAGGCCCTGAGCACATAGAGCGAGCAACTGACCTCTGGCTGCTGGCAGGGGAGGTCTGGCTTTCCCACATGCCCCTTGCACTGGCCAAATACAGGGAGTGGGGGGAAAATGGAGCCAACTTCAGACGTGGGGTGATTCTCCCTTTGGGCCTCAAGTAAGTTTCCATCTTGTTTGTGATAGAGAATACACCCTATTAAGAGAGCTACAACATGTTTCCGGCTCCCTGTTTTTTAAAGCATTCCCTCCTGAGTGTGCTTGGTAGCAGCCCCGTTTACTTTGCTGCCTTCATGGTGAAGGCTCCCAGCTTTCATGGCTGCTGGAAATATCAAACCCTATCGCAAAGCACAGGCTAGCATATGGTCACCTTTGGGCCTCTCCCAGGTGTAAGAGTTACCACTTCTTGCTATTTTCCTTTCAGGGAAGATAAGCCATCAAGGTTCTCAAGCAATTCTCCCTCCACAGAGCAGCTCCAGCCTGCTTGGGGCAGCCTCATTTTGTATCTGTCTTACTCATGGGCTTTAGTCCCAGCTGCAGCAGTAATTAGTGCCTCCCTTACAACTTTACCATTTGCTGTTGTCTGGGGTCTACATTTGTCATTGATCTGCCTCTGCAAGTAATTTAATGCCCCATGTTACACGTGGAGGGACAACAACAGCGCTTGCTCTGAAGGTGTAGCACAGACCTCGCTCTATCAAACGCGTGGGCCCTGATATACTACAGTACTCACGGCAAGCCCTGGCAGTTGGGTCATTCACCACAAATATTCACCAGAGAGATGCTTGGAGAATAGTGATACTGAGATATCTAAGGGTGATAGTTCTAGTGAAATAAATTGCCCCCCAAAGCTTGTGTGATTTCCTGCCTCATACACTGAAGCATCAAGACAGAGAACAGCCTTACTAATAGGTTACTGTGAGAGAGATTTGGGGGTTTGGGGTTTATTTTGCTGAGACACCAAGTGTCTTGAGAGAGATAATTCACTTTATCAGGCCATATGAGAAAGCTGGAAAAAAGCAGCTCTATTTTCCGGAACATGCGACCTGCATGAGGTCATTTAATGTTTTGATCCTCTGAATATCATCATTCTTGCCTCAGTTTGTGCACTGCATCTTTCCAAAGGCACTAACTGATTTGGCTCTGCACAAGATGAATAAGAATATGACAATTAAGAATGTATTCTTGAGTGGGATGCTGAGGAATGAGTAATATACCTTTTTTTCCACTAATTTCTATAATAGGCTCTAATTAAATATGGCAAAGAAAAAGATAGGTGGGTTGCCTTATTCAGAAACAAGTAGATCATCCAAGCAACAAATCTGTGGTACAGCAGTTTGGCATTTACCCCTAGCCTAGAAATTTGTACCAATTATCTTACCATTAGCAGAACATGGTACATCATAGATTGCATACTCCAGGCATATAATTTCAAGGGCAGGAAAGGCACATCAAAAACATCATTTTCTAATTCTGTAGATGAGGGTTTGTTTACACAATCTTATACCATTTCAGATGAATGGAGGCAAGATCAGTAGAAAAAGTTAGCTTTCCTATAGATAATGTGATCCTCAGCAGGCCTATTTCTTAAGGCTTATATTAATGTCAATACAAGTTTCAAGGGATTACCCATAGGATACTCTTGAAAATAAGATGTCACATTTCAATGAATTTAACCCAAGGCACAAATTTTTAAGTGCACACTGTAAATATTAAATAAATTTGTCTACTCCCTTGTAGCTGCTGCTTATTGTTTGAGAAATATTTCAACTTAAAAAGTAAAAACTGTGAAAATTTTGGCATATGCCAAAAGAATTTTAGAATTTTGACATAAACTGTGATCTAATTAAACAATAAGACCTGACAAAACAGTCACCACTGTCTGATAATGACCTCCTAGGGCAGTTAAACATACCAAAGCAAAGCAGAACAGACTGAGAAGGTCAGCAGCAGCACTAAGAAACCTTTTACAAGAGGTCTAATTATTCTTATAGCTCTCACTTCCTTTGTTTTATTTTTCTTCTATTTAAAAAAATAAAACACACACGTAGAAATACAAAAAATATATTGTTTGGAATTATTTGCAAGTACAAAATCTCTAAAACATAGCTATGTGGACTGATAAATAGTCCCAGTCTGGTCGGCACATTATTTTGCAAATTTCATTAGAACGTAATTATTGTTCTCATCTAGGATAATGAATACCAACATATTGGGACTAAAAACATCGTGATAGAGACAGACTGTAAAGGGTACTTACACTACTGCTAGCCTGCATATCCCTCTAATATGGAGACCAGAACATGTACAGCTCTGCACCTTCTGTCAGAGACAGCAAAAGGTTCAAGTTCACAGTATGGGCAGAGCCTCTTTATATAGGTTACCTGAGCTGACCTATTCACGTGTAATTTAGGATCTTCAGGCATCTTACTAACATGCAACTGAGAGTGCCTAATTTTAGTGAGTTAAGATGCACCCATGTAAACTCAAGATGATGGATACTTTCATACGTTAGTTCGAGGTTCCCAAGCGCTATACCTAAGTTTCTACTGCCCACGGAAGTGGGCAGCTTCCTTTTCCTCCGCAACAAAACAGAGCAGTTTTGAAGGTACAGAATTAATCTGGGGAGATTTTTATATAATTTCCTTTTTATAATACAGTTAAGTAAATAGAAACACAGCACAGGCATCTCCTCATGGAGCTGACAGAAATACAGCATCTCTCTTGACAGACCAGTGATATCCTTTCCTTTGCACTTGCTGGCTCTTTGAAGCACCACTGATTGAGAAAAAGTACTACATACAATACACTTACAGGAACTTCACCAAATTAATCTATAAATTTGATTTCTGAAGTCCATCAGAAGTCAGAAAAAGTGACACCAAAAAGTAATTCCCCACAGAAAGGCAGTAAGTGTCTTCCTAATTTGGAGAAAAAGCCCACAGAAATACATGCACCTTCATACACTGGAACTGCATGTAGCTTGCTGCTTTGTAACACTGCAGAGCACGGCAACCATTAGAGAAATTTTTCTACACTTCCTGTAAGGACACGTTTGATAGGTTTTTGTGAGTTAGAGAAAATTAATTCAAATATGCCAATTTTTTTTTTTTTGCTAATTAAGAATATCAGAGTACTCGAGATGCAAAAAGTGATCCCATTTGCTTTTGTATATTTTAAAAGGATTTGTTCACCCTCCTTGTCCCCTAAACATTTTAATTTGCTTTTTAGCTTTTATGCAGTTGATGCTGTTCTTACCTGCTGACTCCCATTGGGATTTGTGCATGGTTTAGTCTAACTACTCTTGATGCTGGATGTTTCATGCTATGAGCTACTTCAAAGAAGACTACTAGAAAATGTATTGCTTTTCCAAAAAGCGTAGTATCAAGGAGAAAAGATGGCATTTTGCTTTCATATGATAGACAAATCACAGGGAAAATCCATTAGAATGATAGATAGTATGAATTTTAATGTAAAAAATGAGCAGAGGTGTTTTGAGTGGCTTTGAAATTGTCCAGTCTCCATTTTGTCCAAATTTATTGCTAAAGCCTCTAGTTGAAAAGTTCGCCAATGAACAGAATCAAAGTAATCAGATTTTTACATTATAAGAACTAGTAAAATCTTGGTTCACAGCTCTGATTTCCTAATGAAGCACCAGTACCTATAAACGAATATAATTTCCTGCCTCAAGGCTCCTCTGTGTTTTCAGTACAGTGCCCGTTTATCCATCAGCATTGACCAGATACTGTTGGATTATGATCTGCTTTTTGGAAGCAACATAAAGCAGGTCCATTTTTTTTAAGGTTTAACGTAGCACGTACTTCATTATAATTTTTCTGGTCAAAGGAATTTTTCCATAAATATTCCAATATATCCCAAGCAAAACATAGTTTAGGTTCCTGGAGCAAACTTTTTACCCTGATCAACAATTGGTGCTTTATTATCAATCTAAATAAATCCAAGCAATGTTACAAAGTTTTGATTAGAAGACACAGACCAGCAGTGAGTAACTCAGTAGCCCTGATGAGAGGGAACAAATTTAACTTCAAGCTAAAATTCCAGAACAAATTCAAACCAAAATTATGTCAGCTTCTACCAGTCTATGCCAAAGCCTAGTGCCCTGTTCAGTGGTGGCAGCAGAGGAATGAAAGTGCCAGAGCTGCCCGAAATGCGTGTTAGTCAGCCGAGCAAAGAATGGCCAGAGCGATGAGGAATGCACTGATTCAGCAGCCGCTAACAGCAAGGCTCATATGAAATCCCAACCACAGATTAAATTAATCTCCTTCCATCACTAGAAAACACCAAAGGAAGGCAGAGTGCAACGAGCCATGCTGAAACAAGAAAGTGTTATTTATATCTTCCAGACCCAGCACTGGTGAATTTGGTGCTTCATCTATAAATTTCCCATTTATGCCTTTAATAGGTATTTCAGGGCCAATGATTTGTAAGACAAAAAAGGGGGTTGAGACTCATGCAATAGCTCAGTGTAGTTACATGTGAGCCAATAGGTTCAGCCTTTGCCCTAAATTTTCTGGGTGAAATTATAGCATTAACCAGAATGTAGCTAATCAAGCTGCAGGGTTCTATCTGGAGGCAGAAGTTAGTTCTCTGTTTCGTGGGTTTCAGTATCTCCAATAGTACAATATGTTTCCAAGCAGTATTTCCATGCATTTGGTAATATTTGTGGGCTTCTGGAAAGAACATCTATGTTCGGGGCCATTTTGTAGTTTATTACATCCCAGCATCTGAGGTGTTAACTTGTTTCATTGTTGGTCTAAGTAGAATTCTGGCAAACAATGAGTTTTTTAAATGATCACATAAAAATAATAAGAAGCTTTCTTACATTGTAAACCATTCTTAAGCATTCATTTGTTGGCCTTTTGTAAATGTAAAAATAACTGGATTTAAAAAAAAGCAATAGCTTATAATTATATGGGTAAATTAATCTTAAAAAGTAGGTTTTCTGTCCAAGTTACAACTCCTAATAAATGTGGATTTATAATAAAACTAATGACAAATGTTAACCACAGAGGTGTCAGCAGGCACCACTGTAATTATTACTGTGAGCTGCTTATTGACAGCTGTAACAAATTCTAGCAGGCAGAAGCTGGAATCTTAAGGATAGCAACTGGACTACATTTAAGTACTATTAGACACTAACTAGTAAGAACTGTAGGCTGGCTGTACTTCAAAACATAAGGAAAATATCCCCAAAAGGGAGCCTTTTTTTTAGCCCATCCTTTTTCTTTATTTTTTTTGAAACAGCTTAACAGGCTGCAGATATTTTTTGAGTAGCAGTCATTAGGGTGATGTAAAGGGCTGCAGCCTGCTCTCCAGTACGGCGTTCAGAGAGAACTAGCCCACAAACAAGTTTCCACAGGGTGTGAACTTATAGTGCATCAGCTGCTCTCTGGTAATTGCCTGTGCGTGTGCTTTTATCCTGTGGTTACTTCAAGGTTGTCTGTCCTTTTTTCATAGAGAGGTAAGCTGCCTTGAATTATCTGATTAGCTGTGGGGAGAAAGAGTTGCAGATGAGTGCTGACTCTCCAAAGCAGCTGATGTGCTCTGGGTCCACACTCTCCCTTACACCCCAGTAACAGGCTCCAGGTTCTCCCAGCTCCAGTGACCTAACTCCAGCCGAGTTTTGCATCACTGCAGCTGCGAGCAAACCTGAGCTGTTACTCTTCATCACATAGGGCCATACTGTATCATCAATTTATAAGTGTAAGTTCCAACTGGAATCAGTTAAGAGATCAGCCTAAAAATCAATGATACAATATGGCCCAGAGATAGCAGCAATCCTTCCTGTAGGTCTCACATCTTTGCTTTTAAATCTCCTGTCTTGGACAGACCTGGCTTGTTTTGTTCTGCTCCTACTATATCTGAGATGGGCCCTGAGTAAAACATGGTGTCTGAATTCCAGTCACCTGGCTATGTCTGACATTGGAATTCAGGCCCAGAGTCTAATTTTGTGCATGGCCTTAATGTCACACGGATGGCCAGACCCTATGCTTGCCAATCCTGCTGAGATCTGGGGAATACAAATTCTCAACTAACAATGGCAAGAAGCAATGGAAGTTGTTTTCAAGAGATTTTCACTGCTTTGCAAGATTGAGTACTTATTACTATGGGATAAGACACTATGATACCTCTTAAAACAAGAAGTCTCAATTTGACCTTCAGCCCTCATAGAGCTCCAGAGCAGCTCAAGAACCTCTGTGGTTGAGATTTTCACTTTGGTTTCACACTCAAATTCTCAGGGTTCAGCTCTGCATTTGTTTCTGTAGTTGGAAAGAAGCATCTCACCTATAGCAGTCTCTGTGTCCCAAATAAAAGACACACAGTTAGCTTTCAGCAGTGCTGGAGAGTTTATTGGTTCTTCCTGCTCAGCTCCCCATGCTCATGCACTGCTGCTCAAAGCAGCTGCTATGTGGATGTCTCCTTTGAACAGGATCAAGCTGGCTGACACATGGAAGCTCACAAATGTATTGAAAAGTACCAGGGATGTACAGCTTTCTTCAAGTAAGTGCATTTGACTGGCTTTTAAAATAGCAATGCATTCTGAAGACAAAAATGGCACTGTCAAGGCTAGCTAAAACTTCTGTGAGGTAAATGAGATAAAAAATTTTTTGGCCATCCCTGCCATAGGGACCCCACCCCACAAGCATTCCACAGCAGCCTCCACCTGAAGGGGCGCGAGGCCAAGCGTGTGTGTCTGTGCATGTCAGCGTACACAAGCCCACGTGTAGTTTCTCAGCCAAAGTGGATTTAGAATCCCATGGCTAAATTCTGCACACCTTTACAGCCCCTCTAATCCTAGCAAAATTAGTGGGATAGCAGGCGTGTGAGGCAGCACAACGCTGGCCTCCAGGCTGTGTGATTCCTTTCAATAAACACACTGAGGCACTTGTGCTGAATGAATGCTTTTACCTCCTCCCTTTAAACCTAATATTTTAGCTATTAAGAAAAAATAATTACATCCTCCTCTTGGGAGGTTTATTTCAAATCCTTGCCAGGGCCTCACTGTGGCCAGTGCTTACATTTTTCAAAATTGATTTTAGGCAGTATAAATAGTCTGAAGCTGCACGTGAGGTTCACTCACACTAACAATGACACACTATTGTGGAAATCTTTCCCAATGCAACACGTGGTTTTGTTTTTTGGCACTGCTTGTTCCTTAACTCTTTTGTCCTATGCCAGCAAGAGATACCTTTACCACGTGAACAAACTTATTACTGTTGATAATTGGAAGAGGGCCTCAGATTAATATCTTGGTATACAGGCTCATGCTTAAAAGTGATTGTGCTCCTATGACTTAGTAAGTTACTGCTTGTCAGTGGAACAATAGAAAGAGATTATGCACGTGCTTTCAGCCAGACCTAAAGGCAGACTAAAATACATCAGCTTAAATCACCTTCCCGGTATTGCCTGCTCCTCTCAAGCTGTATGCACAAACACCCTCCACTGAGAAGAAAATCAAATTAATTTACCCACTACTTCATTAAAAAACCTATTCTTTGCAATTCGTTGTTAAGGTGAGGGAAGAACACTTCAACTCTTAAGTTTACTTAATGATTTCTATTTCTGACTCTGTTTCTGGACAGCTAATCTAGGGGAAAAAATAAAAGACAACCTGTCTCTCATGAAATAGGCTTTGAGTACTGCAGTTCATGTTAATTTAAAAATAAAAATCAATGTAAGTCTTTATTTCTAGGTTGGTAAGCCCATAAATGCAGGGTAAAAGGCATATATATGAAGAAAAACATATTTAGTAACTTTAATGATTGAGGTGTGTGGATCAAAGGTATTCAGCACGTTATAACTTCTGGAGGTAAATTCACCACATTATAATTTTTACGTTTGATATTTACAGAGACCTTTTTCTACTGCAAGCCATGGAGACTCTGACCATCCTTTCAGCTTTTCTATATATGTTTCTATATATGTGCATTTTTAAAGCCGAGATGTTATGAGGTGACAAAACACTTATGACGATTGATATAAATACTTGAAATGTGAAAGCAAATAGCTACTATCCCAGCTGAGCACCGTGACCACTAATAGCTTGCCTAGAATCAACTTCTGAAGATGAGAGGCACTGATGAAACAGTACAGAGTGTTTCATCATTCCATGGCTTGAAGGCCTAAGTCCAATACAGATGTCTTAACTACCCTGGCAAAATCTGCAAGGGCCCTCCTAAAACTCCAAGTTAGGGCCTTCTTACTTCCACCACATGCAGAACTGGCTCACTACTTCAATTAAAATGTAATCTTAAAGGAAAATCCCCAAAGGCCCATTTCATTAGAAAAACACTTCCACAGATTTTTATTGGCTCTAGACATGGCCACCAATACTCCTAGCTGTGTCCTGATATGATTATGGCCTGAAGAAGTCTGAATGCTTTAAATCCCTGAGCTTAAAACTCCTTCCTATGAGCTGAATTTAAAACACATTGGTGTGACTATGCTATACACACACATCACTGAAAACAGCAGCGATTACCCTTTGCTAAAACATTTGTCTATTGATTTTGTTACAGTATTAGTTACAGCCATTTCTTGAGCCTATGCTGTAAATCTGTTGCTGTTTAAATGTTTAAATGATAGTATAAAACTCAAATCATATTGATGCTGTGAGTAAATGATGTTTTAGCTCAGTGAATTGCTGGAACAACGCTTGGCCAACTCCCTGAATTACTGCACTTCCTAGAAATTTTGTACTTCTGGAATGTGGGCAGAGTTTCATTCTCTGGTTTTCTAACCTTACAGTAGCTGGTTAGCATGAGCCCCTTGCTTCCATAGTAAACTTTTTCCATTAGTATTTAATTTTGTTTGCTGTATTTCATTAACACTTGCATGCGCATCCACGTACACGCATGCACACCTATTTTGCTGCATTTTTTTTAATAAAGCACAGGTTCAGAATAAGTTAATATTGTACCAAAAAGAATCCAGGAGACAGGAGCAGTAAAGCATTTAGCCTGAAAACATTCCATCAAACATATTGAAGTTGCTTAGTTTGTTACATTGACCTACATGAGCCACTATTGCCATTTGGCTCTGAATTATTAACAATCACGAGAAAGATTTAGCAGCCCTTTAACTCTAGCCTTGTCTATATCCTCCAAGATAAAACAGCTTACTCTCTGTGCTAGTTAGAAAACATCTGTGAGCACCTCAGCACTCAGCTTCTAGTGATAACCTTGTCAGTGCTCTATATAACTGCATGTAACCACTCAGCATGACAACCTTTTGCATTTCTCTTTATGAATAATTTTGTTATAGCACATCCATTTTCATGTGCTTTTTATTACAGCACGCGACTACATTTATTAGAGTCTCCATCAGAGAATTCTTCTTCTTGTTATCCTAAATGGTGCTATGTACTGCCCTTTCTGGACTGTAAGCTTGGCACTTTTCAAATCCCATTTGCTAGGGTTTTTTTCACTTTAATTTTTTTAAATTCCTGCAAAGAATTTCACAGGTGGAAATATACTTAACTGACTATTCCATATGTATATAAGAAGCAAGTTAAACACAAAAGGGAGAATTTTGGGGCAGTGCAGGATGAAAACAGAGTTAAAGGTGAACTCTCTGTTACTTCAATAGAAAACGTTACGTGTGAACACTGTGATTTTTCAACTAAAATTTAATTTTCTCGAGTGACAAACAAGGGCAAATCTGGGACCTATCCACAAATTTATTTTGGCCCATTTATCATTTTATTTATCACTTAAATTGGAAAATTGAGAAAAGGTTAGGAAAAAAGACTAGATATACTCTACTTTCACTAAGCTGACGAAAAGGACCCATTACAGAATTTGACAGGAAAAGTTATTTGTTTTAATTTTCATATCTCTAGATTTGGTTTCATTAGAAAATATCATGACCTTCACGGTATCCGTTACGCCTAACATGCCCAAGCATTTAATAGAGATTTGTAGGTGGAAACCAAGATCCAAACTCCTTCCTCTTTCCTAACACAAATGATACACTTCAGGAGATTGAGATGTCAGAGGAAAAGGTTCTTGAGCAAACTGGTAATTATAAAAACAATGAGTCATCAAGTACAGATAATGACATCACACCAAGAGTTCAGAAGGTCTTAAGCATAAAGCAGCTAAGCTGCTGGCATAAGGCAAGCTCTTATTCAAGAAAGGTACAGCTTCCAAGGGAGTTGGGCCAAGTGAATGTTGTCCCTTCAGCGTGCGACATCTCAGAATGATCAAGGAATTAAAAGTCTTGTATCATCCATCATGTCTGACCATCTGAATTTGGTAAACTGATTCAAGTAATAGGAACTTGTGGCTCAATCTCTGGTTATTCATCATGTCTGTGTCAGTATCCCAGCTGGTGAGGAGAGCTCCTTGGCACAAGGTAACTTCAGTTACAAAGGGCCTGTGACAAGCTTCTTCATGAGAAGCTTCTAAGGAAGCCAAGCAGTCAGGAAGACATACTGCTGGGGTAAAAATCTATTTAGCAGAAGGGTGATTATAGCACTTAGGTCAATTTTCTGTATAGCAAAAGGCTAACTATTGATTGTGCTGTATTACACCTTTGATTATTTCGTTATCTATTCATGTTTTGGGAGGTCCAAGAGCAGTGAGATGGCAGCACCTGCAGGGTACGTAAGGGTATTTAATGTAGGACAGAGGAGGACGGTGATGATATGCTGAGACATCACAAGCAGCTATGCAAATAGAGAAGAAATTAAATTGTTTACAATTGTAATGTACATCAAAATAAAAAAAGTAGACTTTAAAAAAACAACCAACCAAATGAAACAGTGAAGTGCCAGCCAAATCTGCAACTGCCAAAAAAAAAAGTTACGTGACCAATCAGATACACTGAATAAAAATTAGAGTTTGAAAGCTCTTAAAAGATTATTTACCCTAGAAGGGAGAACGAGAGGGGGACATATTTGGAGCATATTGGGAGCATGTTTTTTCTGTCACAATCAAGAACCAAAAAAATCTCCATCAAGTTAAAAGTTAAAGGATTCAAAACATTTCATACCATTTACAGTCATTGGAAATAATTGAGACAAAATATTTTTCAGGATGCAAAGCTCACACAACTACTACAGAGGGGAAAAAAAAAAAAAGCCAGAGTTATCAGAACTAAGTTTTGAAAATACTGTTGAAGAAATACTGAAGTCCTTCCTTCCAAATTTAAATGAGCCTCATACCATTATGCATTATCAAGACATTGAATACCATAAGGGAGAAGAGTCATCCCACACCTTCCTACTGTAGTACTAAAAATCTGCTGCATCCCATGGAGAGGACATCTGGGCCTTTCACTCAAAAATAAATAAGCCTATAGTTTGCAGAATTTAAAAGAAAAAACCAAAATATGAAAAAGTGAAACAAATTCAGGTATATTTGCTTGAATTTGGAGGGAGCCTAAAAAAAACCACAACTCAAAACACGACTTGTCCTGTTCATCTCACAATGGACAAAAACTAGAAGCAACAGTAATACAATTCAATGTTAGCATCTGTAACTAATTCACTAGAATATATAGCAAAGGTGAGGAACATTATTAACTTAAAATCTACAGAGAATTTCCCAGACTACAACATGCCTCCTTGGGAGAACATGTGTGAAAGCCTGGCTATACAGGATATGGAAGGTTAAGACAGGTACATCTTAATCAGCACACAAGGGCTGGGTTGCAGGGACTCAATCTTTGAACAGTTCATAAAATGCAGTTATAAGAGCAAGTCAAAGTACATTTCCACAGCAGCTTGCAAGTAGACAAGGTATGCACCGTTCAACACCACAAACAAGTTTCAGTACTACCAGGACATTTCATGACTCAAATGAAGTCACAGAGTATTCTGTAAAGGCCTCCTTTCATGAACAAGTAAGCAAGAATTATAATGAATTTTGGCAAAACTAATAAGATGCTCAAATCACTGCTTACCCAGTAGAGCAAAATTCAGCTTTCTGGTAAAAGTTTAAACAAATATTAAAAGCTGGTCATCTATAAGGAGAAAAAATGGTTTATCACTTAGTAAAAAAAAAGGAAGAATTTGAAGAGTCCTTCCAGAACATCACACTGCCAGTGGAAGATTATCTGTGGAAGGTTTACAGATTATTTGCACACGTCCTTATTATACAAGAGGCTACAACGAAAATCAGATGGCTCGGTTTTTTACCTTAGCCTTTATTCAGACTGATGAAATTAACTTTTAAACAATTATGCTGTGCAAACTTCTAGAAGAGGGGCATTACATGTCTTAGAGTGGGAATGTTTCCCGGCTCACTATATGTTTTTCTAAAGACACTGAGAGATCCTTGGCTGAAAGGCTCTATCTATTCGCAAGGTATAACTGTATGTTAATAGCAATAAAAACCTGTTTGGGTAATAGGATTTTTCTTGTTTGCATCTTTATGTGTGAGAACTGCAGGGCTAAGCAATACTTATGCCTTCAAAATTCCAAGAGAAGGGATACAATTTTTGCCTACAGTGCTAGCCAACTAGTGCACAGTAACTGAAAAAAAAAAAAGCATGTATTTATCACTTAAATATATGTCAAGGTACAAATTGAAGGGTTTTTTTCCATTTAAATGTGTATAGGAATATACCCCATTCATAAATGAACTGTTCAAAGATTGGACTGGGATTCAGAAGGCACACCAGCCACCATCTTCGCAAGACATTCAGCCTACTAGGCATCCCCAGTGCTCTGTGAATGGCTCAGATACTTCTGGCAGAATAAAAGACGAGCATCTGAGAACACTGGGGAATAATGAGTGGTGACTGGCTGGTTGTGAGATGTATTAGTAATATGGCTTGGAGGAGAGGTAGCAGATGACTTCATTTAACAACATGGTTACAGTGACTCATTGCCAGGAATGGAAAGAGTTAACCAAGCTCATCAGCTCACTTTCCACTCCAGTGCTCCTTAGCCTGTCACAGTGCCTTGTTGGCTCTGCCCCCCAGGGCATGGGCAACAACTGCACCTCAAACACTTCTTTTGCTCGTCTTTTCTCAATTGTATGAAGAGGAAAAATGTCAGTATTTTCTCTTAGCCACAATTCTTCACTCATACCGTGGTAGGATAGGAGAGATGAGAAGGTGGCAGGGACCAGTCCATTTTGAAGCTTTGATTTTCCTTGTCCACGATAACTTTGCATTGCTGCCACAGGCAAGAGCTGATGAGAGAGGGAGAAAACCATACCCCAAAGCAAACAGATCTATCCATTGGCCTCTCAGGAGGAGTTGGCTGTATATCCTGTAATGCCTAACGTTCAGAAAATTTATCTTGGTAAAGGCTCAGGAAAATGTATGTTTTTATTTTACCCAAAGTAAAAATACTGGTCAACGTGAAATTAAAAAGTGAAAATAATACTCCTCCTTGTAAAAAATTCCAGCCTCCTACACTCACTGTATCTCATAGACTTCTAAAACAAATAACATGCATTTTACGTGGTTTTTTTCTACTAAGATTTTATTGGTATTTATAATGTAGCACAGAAAAGACTTTTAAGAGGAAACAAGCAAGTTACAATAACATACCAAAGCGTTTAGAAAAGGCGGTGATCGCAGAGGGCACAGACCATGCTACCTTCCTTTTTCTTTCAAGGTGAGGAACAGAAAACATCAGGCAAGTGATGTGAGCCCCTTCTGCTGCTACTGGGGCACACATTGGCATAGAAGGAACATATTTCAGAAGGCCACCTTTTTATACCTCCTATTCTGATTCCAGCAAAAGAACTAAGTCTACAGAAGTAGTATGCATAAGTCACCATTAATACAATGGATAGCAAACAACGCAAAAAACCCCCAAACATAGTAGGCTACACTCAACTAAAAAAGAAGTAATAAGCAGGAGGATGGGGAACAGCCTGGGTGATAGCCCTGTAACTAAACGGAGTTCTGAGCACATTTTCCTTAATTGCTTGAGCCAGGTGTCAGTAACTACACTGTTTGGAAAGTTTCTAATAATGTTTTTTATATCTGTCACCAGTTATCCAGGATATTTTTGAGATGTACAAATGCAATTGCTCATGGCATTGTTGAATATAGCAGATTTTACATCAAGAGTGCATCATTGATGTTAGCCAGTTAATCTTTCAGAATTCCCATAAATTAGCTCTCATGACTTCTCTTCAGGAGAGTATTGGGTAGTCTGTTATTTGGATTTTACAGTTATTGACATCTGACAACCTTCTCAGTTGCCACTGTCATCTACTGCAGTCTTAATCAGGAAAGTTTAAGCAAGATCTCCTCTTCCTCCTCCTCCTCCCAGCCTTGAGGACAACGGTCTTCAAATGAGCAGCTCTGGTGTCTTATTTCAAATCCAGTGGGTGTCCTTAGAGGGGTATCTGGCCATCTGGACTCAGACTAGAAGTGGAGCTAGGCACACAGCCCTCTCTGCAAGACTGAACACAGAAAGTGACAGGCCTACATCAAGCTAGCTGTGAGCCTCGGCTGACCCCCTAAGACCCCAGGCTGGGGTGTGAGGGGCTCTCAGCACTCCAGAGAGGGATGGGCTGAATTCTGAATTGTTTCTGCCATATTGCTAGTAAGATACATGAACCCGGTGCTTCTTCTCATGACTTCCACAAGAACTTGTGAGTTTTGAAAGACAATACTAGTGATATCAGATGTTCTTTCCACTGCTGTCCCTTGGTCCCCAGGACTGCTGTAAACAGAGCAGCTGAGTGCTATTTCAGAGTGGCAGAATGAAACTGCACACATGCAGGCACCTAACATTTATCAGACACTAAAAAAAGGTATACAATGGACAATTCTTGTCCCTCCAGTGTAAGAAAATACAACCATTGCTTAACTCAAGTTGTTTCAGTAAATACAGGGTACTGGAGTGTGAGTGTAACTTCAATTAGTTATATTAATACCCACAGCTCTCAATCAAGCATGTTTGCCCTTAAATATGTTTTATGTTTGTGTATTAAACCAGAAGTTCTTTCATAGATCTGTTGTTTTTTCAGAACCGTTGTCAAAATAAAGACATCAAAGTACTAAAGGCCTGGAATCCAATAATAATATGTTAATTCCAATACCACAGAATGGTAAAATTCCTTCACATTTCAGCAAACAATCTGTCTTTCTTACAGGCTATAACTGCACAGATGACTAAGGCAGTCTCTGAGGGGGTGGAAAGGCATGTAGAAATGTTCTGGGTTGTAGCTTGTTAACCATTCCAGTGGAAGCAGAGTCCACTGCCTCTAATGAGATCTGCTATTTTAAAACAAAGATATTGCAACAACTGTAGAACTCTCTGGTGCCACCAATTAGTGAAAATATAGGCTTGGTTATTGTTCCTTCTGAGGTAAGACTAACCGTCATCTGAAAGCATCAAAGCCACTGCCATCATTGGTGAAAGCACAGTTCACTGTACCATCTCTGTGAAAAATTATCTAGAGGATGGAAAAATAAAAATAAATAGTATATTAGAAATAATGCTATGATGGCTGCCATCCAGAAGCAGTTGTTAGCTCTTACTCTTATGTTTAATTTTCTTAAGCATGAAAGCTTGTAAAAGCGTGACTTGTACATTGGACTGCCTATCTTTGAGGCATGATGTTTCAGATTAGTGTATTAGCCTAACATCAGATACGAAGGCATGGAAAAAGATGTGAGTTTTTGACACAACAGCAGACACATCAACACCTTTCTTGCGCAGAGCTGAAAGTTAGTCAGAGGTTAAAAAAACAGGCTATTACTGGAACCAGTAGAAACACAATGACCATGTTACATCGGTGTACAATTTAGTAGAACACACAGAAAATGAGGAAGACCTCGGGGAATCAGCACAAGGATTTAGGACAAAATGCACCATGAGAGAGGAACCTAGACAGCAGGGAGGAAACAGAAGAGACACTGAAATATTACCAGATTGAAACAAACCTAAAGAGCAACCCCAGCAAAACAAATCAAGGCACAAATGCATTGCAGGCTCTGTTAAAGCTATTTTTGTTTCAAAACTAAAAGGATGAGAAGATGAGTTAGAAACACAGTGGGTTCTGTGCACATGACAAACTGAAATCTCCACAAGAGAAACACACATGGGCTATGTAGCATGTTTAGTTCCTAAGGGCACAAGAGGGGCAGTCTGGATCGAGAAGCTATAATAATGAAGTTGTTAGTTCTGTCCTCTAGGAAGAAGTAGAAATCACAAGATCAGACAGCACTTTTCCCTGTGAGGCTACAGCTATTTAATTCCCCACTATCCCCCTTTACTGTCTGACCAGTCAGGCAGCTCTATCTAGGAAGCAGAAAGGAGGCAAATTCCTAGAACTCTTGGCCTTCTGTACAGAACATAGGTAGTATTCATTTAGGTTAGCCAGCTTCTGTTAGTAACCCACGCCCCTAAACATAACTTTTACTACATCATAGTTTTGCACTTTGTAATTGCCATTTGCTTGCATTTTATAAGAAAAGCTGGTCTAAACCCAATAACATCTGAATCATCTCAGACTGCTGGTAACTAGAGCCCACTGGGAATTCTCCAGTAAAATTTGCTTGTTGAAAATGCTGGTTCATCAAAATCTATATGTGTTCCTCAAAGTCTATTTCAGTCAACAGCTGATGAAATCCTGTCTGTCAAGCAGGTCTTGGTATATCTGGCTTCCTGCCAGCCTGTCTGCTGAGTTATTGGGAAGCACAGTTTCCCAGACTTCTGCATGTCCTTCTACCAAAGTTTTCAGAACTGGATTCTTATCTGTCTGGAAGCCTTGCCAACTTTGGTCAAACCAGAAGTTTTGGGACCAAGGACCCTGCCACATGCCTGAAGATGGCTTTCAGGGTCTGTAGCTGGTAGGTGTCTGCAGGATGACATCTGTCATCATACTGAATCCCAAAGCTTTCAGATTCCCACTTCTGACATCTGTGCAGGCTCCACAGCTCCCGTAACGCTCAACAAGTTGGGAGTCAAGTGGTCTAGAAATCTTGGGTCCCTGGCTCTCAGGACAGTCCATACAATGAACTGTGGGCCCTGGAAGCCCTGTCATCAACACAATTTCCTCCACTTTGACTCTCCTCTGCAACTCACAGCACTAAAACTGACCAAAATTATGTCAGACACCATCAGTCAGCCCAGTGTTCCCTGCAGCACAGTTCATTTCGGATATACTGTGTTTCCTGTGGTTTTGGCTTTTGTCAAAAATAGGGGGTAATTCTCTCCTCTTCCTTTCTTCAACCTCAAAGAAAACATTAAAATCTATGGCAGAATGGAAATTTGGTTTCCTGGCCAGCTCTACCTGCACTGTTACAAGTGACATATTTGGATATTTCATGACAGTATCCAGAGATCTCCGTAATGCAGACATTGGTATTTCAAGGTCTGTTTTCTACAGCTCTTCTCTATTGGAAAGAGATTTATTTTCTTTTCACCAGTCAGAGGAGAATGCCCCTTGCCTGGCAGAGGCATTTTTAAGTTTGAAATAGGCCCTTCTATTTCTAGCATTTTCTTTGAGATTGCTTCAGTCAGTGCTTGATAAAGTAACCTGCACTGTATCAAAGTATTGATGCAGAAGCCCCAGGAAATCATAATTTTTTAAAACCTTTATGCTAAGTCTCTCAACTCCTGCTACAGTAGCTAATACAGTATGAACAACATTCATGCTGTCAAACCTTTGGGTTCCCATGTCTAAAAATTAATTCCTTTAGGGTTTGTTTGTTTCTAGATATCACAGGCTCAGTCCAGGATACATAACGCTTTGTCAAGAATATGAAGAAAAAAAAAGCAAAAGCATCGTCACGAAATATAACTGAAAGACTGCCAGAGAGCTCATAGAATGTCAAAATGGTGTGCAACGCACCCAGGCTTTTTTTCCTTTCCAGTTAACTGAATGTTAGGCATAATTTAGAGCCTGATTCAGTACAAAATATCCTACAGTAAAAGCTTGCACAAGGCTTATGTAATGCTGAGCCTGAACGAGTTCTTTGCTAAACCAGACCCTCAGGATTCCCAGTATGCATTTGTAAGCATGGCTGGAAATGGAGAAAGAAAAGGGGGCAGACTCCTTACCACCGCGGTGCAGGCCTGATCTGTGTAGCAGACCAGAAGGTCACAGCAGAGGGTGGGAGGAAGGACTGTTCTGCTCCGTTCGGGCAGAAAAATTTTATGTTCGTTCAGAAGCATAAGAAATTTCAAAACACCATATAAGGACGGAGACACAGGCCCTGCTGGAAAAATCTGCTGGAGCTGAGCTCTGCACATAACTCACATGAACATTAATGAGAGCTAAACGCATGCATTGAAAAAAGAATAGACCCCTTAGTGATTTGTCAAGATAAAATTCAAAATAACTTTGAATGCTCAGAGGTAAATATTAGGTTTAGGAATTAAAAACAGCAGAAGTAGTGGAACAATTGCCTATAATGAGAACCAGGAACAATCTACACACTGTACCAGGTTTTCATTACAGTTATGGCCTGCAGCCATACCACCTTGTGCTGTGATGTTAAAAGCTAAGATGGGCTGGGCTGGTTAATATTTGGAAGGGACACCTCCAAGTAAGTTGCAGGAACAGCTTAGTGATGCCATAGATAATGTTCTTCTTCTGATTCAGTATTGGATCCAGGTGTTAGGAGACCTGAACGTCTTTTGTGCAAGATCTAAATCTAAGGATTTGATGATCTATGGTCATTAAAGTTTGGCTGTCATTTCTCATGAGTGTACAACATCCCTTTGAAATGGCTACTGCATTTCACTGTAGAGGTGGCTACATGTCAGTAATAGCTAAGTGCTGCCAGTAATGTAACAATCAACTTCACAGGGAGGCTGAAAAGATAAATTTGTCAATATGAAGTCCCAAAAGATCCAGGGAGATGCTAAAAAGAGTTTGCTGTATTTTTTTAAGGGTCCATATCTTCCCTGAAAGCAATGGTTCCATTTTGGAGCCCTGCAAAGGAGAGCACTTTTAACCCTGAGTTTACCATTGACATTATCCCATGTACGTTGCCGTCTTCTAACCCCTGCACACACAGCTGAGCTGCCTCTGCAGCAGCAACTGAACCACTGAAGTCCACAAAACGGGCTCCAAGCTATTAACAGTGATGGTGGAGGAGGAGCTCCTGAAGAAGCTCAGCTGTCTAGCTGATGGGAGAATGGCAGACAGCTTGTCAACTGCCCCATGCTTGCTCTTAAATCTGCTGGGATTAAACCCCTGAGGCACTAGCCCTGCAAGGAGTTAGGTGCATAATCAGTTGTAGACACTGAATAGTTCCCTATACCTAAATCAATGAGACTACTCGCAGCGCACAAAGTTAAAGATGCATCCATCTCCAAAGAATGAAAGCATAAATGAGCAGCACAGCTACACAATTCCCAATTGATGTTCTTGATTTATTAACCTCCCTGGTTGTCACTCAGGACATTGTACTAACATTGTTTTGTTAGTCCATGTAGGACATGATCCTGAATACTACTGAGAGCCCTCAAGTCTGCACTGCTCAGAGGGCTGACTTCATCAGGAATTCACTGAAATACATCAATTGGAGTTCATTGAATTCGATGGGATTTGAGAGCATTTGGCATCCCTTAGGAGGCAATTAGCACCTTCCAGAAAACAGGCCTTAGACAATCATGTCTAGGAAGTTCAGACAGGTTTTCCTCTGGGTTTTGGGGCAGTTATTATTTGTATATAGTAAATAGTTATTTTAATTGTTTGCTTTCATTCTGAACAGAGCTTGAACTGTCTATTAACATTTGGTAGCACGCTAGGACTGGACCAGCAACAAGTCTCTGGTACTGGTGAGTAACCTACTGGTGATTTGCAAGAAATGAGTAGCTAAATTGATTTATTCTAGAAATGCATTCTAACATTACCCGAACAAAACACCTCTCCCCTTTACCATGATGCTTTTGTTTGCATTATCTGGATGAATAAAACAATCTGTTCAATATATCCACACAACTCCCAATGGTTGTCTATCTCTAACTTCCTGTAATGACAAGGAGAAAACCATGAGTCTGTTGTCTTTAAGTAGCTTCCAGGCTACATCATGACTTGTGTTTGAACGTGGGCCATATTTGCTTAATATCCCAGTTCTGCCGTTGACTTCATGGGAACAAACAGGGTCACATAAACCAGCTGGTGATACATACTTGTGAGGAGGAGGGAAACTATCAGCACATACTACCCGATGTCTTATATCAAAAATTCTTCCAACTTACTGTGAGGTTGGAAACTGGAGCCATAAGAAAAGCCCTTCCCTAATTTTGATTTTTTTTTTGCACTAAGTAAACTTAGCCCTAGGACGTCACTCCTATTGCCCCAGGCATTCCTTTTGAATGAGAATGCTTGATATCTGTGTCTGTTATAATGCTGAGAAAATACTGTGGCTGTTCACCACAATGAAGACTTTACTGCACAAAATGCTTGACAGGCTCCTGTGAACTGACACATTGCATATGAAATCCGTTATTCAGGACATCCTAGTGATCCGCTTGAGTGAAAAGACCTTGGAAGATTTTCTACAGACAAAATGGTGGTCAGGGAAGAGAAATTACCAATTGAAAATATCTGTTATAGCCACTGATAATGTTAAGGCAAGCACCTCGAGCTCATTCCGAGAGACCTTTCAACAGTGCTCTGTGTTGGCAACAGATCCAACTTTGTTTGTATAAATGAGATTTCCTTGCTTCCTTGAGGTGTGATCCCAAGACCACTGGAGCCCATAGGACTTTTAAAATCAAATCAAGTAGGTTTTGGATTAGTCCCTTAAAGACAATTTTGCAGGCGAATGAAGCATTGCAGTTAGTACATTTTGACAACTAAGTATTTTTTACTCATAAATAACAACGCTTTAAAGTCTGCACACTGCTCCTTCTTTGCTTTGCTGCTTATAGGTTTATAACTGCATTTCCTACTGACAGTAAATTACAAGACAAAGTATCATGTAAATATCCAATACTCAATATAATCAGAAGAACTGAAGGAAGCATGTCCCCATTTAGTTTCCAAACACTGCTCTAACCCATCCCAAAATCTTAATGTTTTCTACAGCACTGCATGGGAATCCTTATGCTTCAGAAATATATCTTACCTATCCATGCAGTAGGCAGCTCAAGGCATTAGAAAGAAGAGGAGCGTAATGGTTTTATAGCATTCTATTTCAGCCTTCACACCAGAAAGATGTAAACCACCGAATGTCGAAAGGGTGTATTATCCAGGATAAACTGAGCGCTGCTGCCACTGTCAACTGCTTTAATATATACACACTTGAAGCACAGACAGCTAAAAGTGAAACTCGTTTACTTTTTTTTAAGAAACACACATCCATTCTTTTATCCAGATGATGCTGTAAAGTTCTACCAAGAGGTTACACAAAACAACTGCAAATAAAGTGCACTTATATAAATAACTTTGTCTGACTTTTTGTTTAATGTCCAAGATGATCGGAACAGATTGTATCATGAGCTACTTTCCCTTTGGCTAACTAAATAGCCGTCCCCACTTACCATAAAGTATATTCTTATTAAAACAAGTATCTATATTCACTCTGTTGGATAAATTACTTTCAAGTAAGTGCCATAAAGCCCATTGCTGTAGAAGTGGATCAGGTCCAAACAGACAATCAAAGGATTTCACTGGGATTATTTTAGATTAGAAAAACTACAGAAGACATGAGGCACTGACAAGATCATGAAGACATAAAGGATAAATTAGCAGCTACATACCAAAGTACTCCAGCAGTTCCTCACATATTCAAGGAAAAAATAAATAAATCCTAGTGTACTAATCTAAACCCAAATGGAAATATGTTTATGCAGAAATAAAATATCATGACTAAATGTTATCTCCCATACAAATCAAATAGCTATTGCAAAGTTTCAAAACTGACAATATACAAAAATAACTAAGTTCACCAACCAGCTGAGTAGGAACTTATTTCTTTCCACAAGTTCCTTTTTAAATTGAATAGAAAAGACCGTGTTATGATTTACCATATTAATGACCCATTATTGTATAACTGTCTTTTTATTGCAGATATATTACCTGCTAAATGATGCTGTTTTTTCCAGAAAAAGTTCACAGTACAGATTCTATGGGAATGTT